>NC_142010.1:15804360-16104360 GCF_049901735.1 Notechis scutatus | reverse complement strand
ACAGCCGATCAGATGTTCCATTTTGAGGTCATTGTGAAGCTGATGCATTTTGCAGAGGGGAAAAATTGGGGCAGCAAAAGCCCACCTCATCAAGGGGCCATGCATTGTTTCCAGCTGTCTCCTCTGACAGTTTCCCCATTAGAAGAGGCACCAGAGAGACCACTTGGGAGTTTCTCTTGACTGCTTGGAGCAGCTGCATCTGCCTTTGCCAAGCATATAATAAAGGCCTGGAGCATGGAAAGAGTTTCAGTCAGAGCATCCCTTACTTCCCATCAAAAGATTCACAGAGATGAGAAACCATATAATCCATAGAGGGGATTTATTTATTTATTTATTTTACTTTGCTGGGTAGTTTTATTTGGTGCTATTTCAAAAAAGGACTTTTCAACGTTTTTGTTTGTTTGTTTGTCCTGGCTATAAAGAAAGAGGTGAATGGAATGGAATAGAATGGAATAGAATAGAAATCTTTATTGGCCAAGTATGATTGGACACACAAGGAATTTGTCTTGGGGTAAATACTCTCAGTATACATAAGAAAAGATACATTCGTCAAGAGTCAACAATCATAAGGTACAACACTTAATGATAGTCATAGGGTACAATCAGCAATCAAATCATACTAGGAAACAGTCAATATAAGTCGTAAGGATACAAGTGACAAAGTTACAGTCCTAACAATCACAAGTGGGGGTGGATGGGTGGTAAGAAGTGATGAGAAGATTAATAGTAATAGTAGTGCAGACTTTGTAGTAGATGAACAGTGTTGAGGGAATTATTTGTTTAGCAGAGTCGATTTGGGGGAAGGAGTTGAAACAGTTTATGTCCGGGATGTGAGGGGTCTGTAAATATTTTCAGGGCCCTCTTTTTTACTTCATTATACAGTATATATTTACTGTATATTTATATAGAGTAACACTGCCACCCAGAGGCTTGAATACATTGTTTCTTTTTACTGTGTTTTTCATTTTTGAGAATAAAGGAACTTGGAACTTTATTTCAAGGATTTTCCAGCCTGTCTGTTTATGTGCTTTAACAAGATAGTGGGATGAGCATGAAATAATGTTATTGCAGGTGCTTTTCCGTTAAACTATCTGTTGCTGGAGTCTGGAGTTGAAAGAAAAGAGTGACCTTGAAAAAGAGCTCTATAGAAATTTGTTTGGATTTTGACAAGAGAGTCTTGGATATTGTACTGTGGCAGTGTTTTTCTTTGTGACAGAAAGTTTTTTTTCTCCTCTGCTTCCTGCCCCCCCCCCTTTTTTTGCTTTTAGCTGGCATCTGTGCCTGATTAGCTTTTCCGATGGAATTGTTTTTTTCATCCATACTTCATCTTGAAGAACTTTCTCTGAGTCTGTAGACCCCACTTTGGCTCCCTGTGTATTGATTTTACTTTTTAGCTCAAATGTCTATATTGTGTTGCTTGGGTCATGTATGTCAAGCTCGAAATTGACATATGTGTAGCCATTTTAGTTAGGCTTAGTATATTTCTTTTTCTTACTTTCTCTTTGGCAGTCATGGGGGAAGGGTTTCGGGCTTGGCACATTTCTAAGGGGGGAGGAGTGGAGATAGAGAGAGTTGTTTAGGCTAGGAGATTCTTCTTCCTGTGGGAACACAGCTGACCATGCTGAAACCCCTTGAGATGGAGATTTATGTCATCAAGCAATGTTGAATTACTTCTCTTGGAGAATGTGACTTTTGGGGGTTGTTTCTAACTTCTAATATTGTGGGGTAATTCCAGGTTGTGTCAGATCCAGAATTACCACAGACTTTGCCAATTTGATGCTTTCCTAAATAAAAGAATTTGTTTTGGAAGATGACATTTGTTCTTTTCATTTTAAATGGATTTCATCTCTTGGAAACCTGACAATGTATTTGAGAGCACAAATGAAAATGTATGAAAGATACAAGGTACAAGACACTCAAAGGAGGCCAAGGGACCTCAGAGGTCTTTTAGCCCAACCCCCTACTCAGTCCTTATACCAGTCTAGGTTGTGTGCTCCTGTGTCTATGAGGGGAAAGTAAGTATTGTAAATGAACTACAAGATCTAACATAAGTTTTATTATTAAAGTGTTCAATGAAGGTGAACTATATTGTGCATTTGTATTCGTGTCTCTTGTTAGATATATTGAGAACAGGATGCTGTGCACAATGGCTGCAGGTCAGAAGGAAGGTAAGGTGTAAATTTGAGAAGAAAAAGAAGGAAGGATGATGGATGGATCTATGGAGATTCTCACTCATTCAGGTCATCGTTGTCCTAAAGGTGCATTATCCAAAAGGCTACTCAGAGAGCTAACAATCAGATGATCACTGCAAAGAACGTAAATACTTCCATTCTCCACCAGTCAGTTAGAACTGAAGAAGCTTCTTGGATGAGAAGTGAAACCTTTTCAAAGAAGAAACTAAGTAATTCCAGTTGTCTTTTGATACAAAATACCTTTGGTAAGTAAGAAAGTAAGTGTTGTAAGAATTATCTTTCTGGGTTCAGTTCCAAGTGGGGAAAAAGACACTGGAAACATGGAGGCTGTTTGGAAAGATGGTTTAATGGTGGACAGGACCACATGGCTTGGAGCTCTAAAGGAGAATGATCACATGCTTCAAGGTGAAGGAAAAGAGAAGGACTGAGATGCTGAGAGACCCTTAGTTGTATACCCTCTGTTGGGCCCCACATTAGTGTTTCCTGTTCCTGTGTAAGAAATGTATCCCATTGGCTGCCAGACTCCCAGGGTTGGGGGCCTTTAGCTAACTTTGTAGGCTTTGTCTGCACCACATGGCTTCACCTGAGTTCCAGGCTTGGTTGAGCCTTGCTGGATGATGATGTAATGAAAGGGCTTTAGGCAATTCCTATAGCGCTACCTGGAGATCTTTATTATGTAAAATATTCTGGGCCAGGCCTTAATGGCCCACCCATTAACAAAAGTGGGGGTGAGTTTCTGCTTCTGAGTTTCTACTCTTTTTAGGGGAAATATTCTGTCTTTTTAATAGTTCCTAGGATATTTCATTCTTCTAAGAGAGGGTTGGGTGCTACAGAAAGAAGGGAGAGAGGGAGAGAGGGAGAGAGGGAGGGAGGGAGGGAGGGAGGAAGGAAGGAAGGAAGGAAGGAAGGAAGGAAGGAAGGAAGGAAGGAAGGAAGGATCCCCCAAAACAATCACCTTACATCTGATTTCTAATTTTCAGTGGTATTTTTCCAGAGAGTTAATGTGTGCATCTTTCTTTGTATACTGGCTTCCTTTACAACAGAGGCACCAGCATATCAAGCAAAAGACTTTTTACACAAGAGATATTTTGAAGAAAACGCCCTCAAATCCCCATCTGTAGGCCCTGGCTGCCTTTTGCCTCAGGTTCAGCAACTGTCAGCTGAAACCCCACCTTCAAGGCCTTTAAGCTTTCAAAATCTCTCTTTTGGCTTCTACCTTGTCTCACAGCCAGCTGAGATGAGGTTTAATGTTAAAAAGCAAGAAAATGAGGGGATAGGACAGCCTCCTTCTTCCTTTTCCACATTGAAAAAGCTCCCTTTCTACCCTTCCAGCTCTATTCTGATTCAAATGATTCAGATTGCACCAGGGGGCGCCCTCTGATATGAGAAGGGAACAGGCGCTTTTCTTTTTGGCCACTGGAGGGCGAAGGTTTCGGCTGGCTTTCCAGAGGAGGCTGAGAAGGGAGGGACATCCCTGGGCTTTGCCTCTCTATAACATTAGCATTTGCTCTCCTTAACCCTTGGAGCTCCTATGGAGGTGAAAAGGCTGCAGGAGAGACTTGCAGGGGAGGGATCCAGGCGTAGTGGGGGGTGGGGTGGGCTCTTCCCATGCAAAGAGAGGCTGAGAAGGGAGAGAGATACATGCCCAGCCCTCTTCCGAATTCAATCCTGGATCGAGTGCATGATGGAGGACACAACCAGGTTCTCAAAAATTCAAGCCTGGAACTTCAGGAGCCTCCGATACCAGGAAGCTGAGGGTCCCCGAGGACTTTGCAGTCAACTCCACAACTTTTGTAGGCGATGGCTGAGTCCAGAAAAGCACACCAAAGCCCAGATGCTGGACCTGGTTGTTCTGGAGCAGCTCCTGTTCCTTCTACCCCCAGAGATGGAGAGTTGGGTGCGGGAATGTGGAGCAGAGACCAGCTCCCAGGCGGTGGCCCTGGCGGAAGGCTTCCTCCTGAGCCAGGCGGAGGAGCAGAAGGAGCAGGTTGAGTTGGAGGTGAGGCACTTTAGGGAGCTCAAATGGGAATAGAGAATGTGTTTGAATACTTCCCAAACTTCTCTGGCATTTATACGTGGTGATCGTCCACAAGTTCTTGTAGGACATTGTTTTCTCACTCAACCTCACTGATGGATATTGGGGGCTTTGAGGTTGTGTTCTGGATATAAGAATCCACTTTATTTTGTTTGACATACATTAATTCTGCTTCTTTTTTTCTTCCTCTGATTTGAAGTGCTGCACTGTGGAGATGAGAGATCCAGAGGGAAAGAAGAACCCATCAAATCCCCCTCAGGAGCTACTTTTCAAGAGGTTGCCTTGGGAAGATCCAAGTCGGGACACCTCAGGAGGTAATTGAAGATCCATCTGTCTTATCTTTGCTATCTCTTCTCTTCTATAGAATACCTCCTCTATTTTGTTAATTATGCATTTTGAAATCATTTATTCCTTACAGAGAAACAAAGAATGAAGTTTTCTGGTTTTTCTGGTGGACCTCAAAGAGCTGTTGAACCTCCAAATCAAGTAAGAAAGGGAAAACTTATTAGATTTGTGTTCCCCCTTCAGGAATTGAAGGAAATGTGCAGAGTGCTGTCTCCTTTTATTTTCCCTCCTTGTTTGGATTGGATTATTTTGGTGTTCCTGAGTAACATAGAAAGCACAATAGTAGGTTCAAGTTGGTCTCAATCAGCATAGCTTCCTGTGTAGAATATTACTGGGACATGATGGTTTGTCATTTCTGCCCTCAGATTCTGTTTAGGAAATGTTTTCAAAGATCACCCCCACCCAACTGTCTGGAATGCCCTACCTGATTCCGTTGTCTCAGCTACAAATTTTCAGAGTTTCAGTCACAAATTGACTTCCATGTACCTCACTTCATAGTTAAGTGGTCAGAATAGGGGACGTGCTTAAGTATACTGACGTGCCTATCATCCCTGTCATTGTATTTTTATTCTCTTATTTTTGTTCTCATTTTTGTTTGACAAATTCCAATAAATAAATAAAATAAATAATATGCGTTTACAAGAAGTAATTTTTTTAACGTTCTTCAGGAAGTATGAATAAACATATCACAGTGGCAGTAACTGCGAGACACCCATTCTTCTTGTAATTCTTTGACTTGTAATTTTGCAAGGCTAATGAAAAGTAACTATATGTTCACATTGCCACATTAACATTTTTAAAAAGCCTTGTTTATAACCTGTAGTTCAAAAAATAAGCAAATTAAAAAAAGAAAGCAGACTATTAAAATCCAAAAAGAGTGGCCACATAGAGCATGTAATCAAGGTACTTTGGGATACAAAATAATTTCCAATCTTCTCATTTGTGTCTGAATTAGGAGATCAAACATTCCCGTTTTGCAAAGGCTGAGAAAGGACCTTCGCAGGGAATTTTCTCCTCTTTGTTTTCTCCCATTTAGCCAATGGCTGAGACCATGAGATCAATAGATGATAGACAGAGTGCGAGATCAGCTGATCCAGAAGTGGGATTACTTTACTGAACGGCACTAAAGGTTTTGCAGAATCAACTTGATAAAACTTGCCCCAAATATTACTTCAGTCAAAGAAATTTTCAGATTTGACCATTTTCTCACCTAAAATTAGGATTTATGTGATGCACAGACATTTAATTGTGCATATCTTGGGCTTTGGGAATTTGGGATCAATGGAACGGAATGACAGAGTTGGTAGGGATCTTGGAGGTCTTCTAGTCCAACCCCCTGCTCAGACAGGAAGCCCTATATCATTTCAGATTCATGGCTGTCCATTTTTTTCTGAAACACCTCCAGTGTTGGAGCACCCACAATTTCTGGAGGCAAGTCATTCCACTGATTAATTGCTTCCACTCTCAGGATATTTCTCTTTAGTTTTAGGTTGCTTCTCTCCTTGAATAGTTTCCATCCATTGCTTCATGGAACACTGCTATCATGTCACCCCCCTAGTCCTTCTGTTCATTAAACTAGATGTACCCAATTCCAGCAACTGTTCTTTATAAGTTTTAGCCTCCAGTCCACTAATAATTTGTGTTGCTCTCCTCTGCACTCTTTCTAGAGGCTCAAGATCTTTTTAACAGTGGTGACCAAAACTGGATGCAAGATTGTTAGTGTGGTCTTACAAAGGCATTACAAAGTGATACTAACACTTCATGTGATCTTAATTCTATCCCTTTTTAATGCATCCTATGATTGTGTTGTGTGGCCACTGTAACACAATGCTGGCTCATGTTTAAGTGATTGTCCACTAGGACTTCACAATCCCTGTTGCACTTACTACTGTTGAACTAGGTACCACCTGTTCTATGCCTGTGCATTTGGTTTTTCTCTCCTAAATGTAGAACCTTACATTTCTCACTTCTGAATTTCATTTTGTTAGATGCCGCCCAATGTGTTGATCCTTCTATATCTCGAGACTATTTTCTGGATTTTTGCTATTCCTATCAATTAGGTCTTGTCTGCAAATTTGATGAGTTCCTCTTCTATCTTCTTATCTAAATCATTGTTGAAGATGAACAGTTCTTCTGAATCATCCTGTTCTGTTCTTTTTTCTGTGTTCAGGTGAGTCTTGTGTCCTTTGAGGAGGTGGCTGTGCATTTCTCTGAGGATGAATGGTCTCAGTTGGATTCTGACCAGAAAGCGCTGCATTCGGATGTCATGCTTGAAAACCATAGGAACGTGTTCTCTCTGGGTAAGAGTTTTTTAGTCCCCAATCAGAGAGTTCAAGCAGACAGATTATTCTGACAATTTTTCATTTTTAAAAAAATTACTAATCACATATCGTCTCCTGGGAGGGAGAAGGATAGGATCTGGCCTTCTCATACTCTAAGGAAGGAAAGAGTTAATGTCTCTTCGCTTAGATGTGCCATTTCTTATCTGTATTTTACAATTTTTATTTGAACTTATGGGTGGAGGCTGAAAAGAATGAGGTGTGCTTTTATGTGTCCTCTGGAGATTATGCGAGAGGATTGTGCTGTCATTGTTCTCATTAACTCCTAAATATGGCGCATTAACTCCTCAATGCTAATGGGCAGGCTTTCTGTGACTACACCTACCCATCCCCTTTACAAACGCAGAAGAGATTCTACTGTGATACAGGAAGAAGCAACTGCATTCGGAAGTCATGCTTGAAAACCATAGGAATGTGGTCTCTCTGAGTAAGTTTTTTAGTCCCCAATCAGAGAGTTGAAGAAGAGACATAAAAGTTATTTCTTTATTTAAAAAATAACTACCGTATATAGTCGAGTATAAGCCGAGTTTTTCAGCACATTTTTTGTGCTGAAAAAAACCCCCTCGGCTTATACTTGAGTGACAGATTCCCTCTGAAAAAAAAATGGTGTGGAGCTCCGGAGCTGGACAGCCGCTTTCCTGCTTCTGTGTTTCCTTTGCAACTTGTAAGCATGGGGGTAATCGGAAGCAGAAAAGTTCTTGCATGGTTTCCAAGGCGTCCCCTCTCCCCCTAATTCCTACCTCCCCCCCCACCTCCGACTCAATAAGCAGCGCTGTTAATTTGGACTACCGGTAGCAGGTTGCTGGCTGGCTGCTCTTTGCTCGCCCTGCTCTTTGCAAAAACAAAATCCCGAAGCCCTCCGTGGATTTTGCATTTGCAAGGTGCAAAGCGGCGGTGGTGGATCGCGCATGCTGGAAAGGGCTTGACTATTCCGGGGAGAGAGAGAGAGAGATCATAAGAACAGCTCTTGCTTTTTTCGCCAGCCCCGGGCGCTGGGGGGTTTGCAAGGGAGAGAGTGACTCCTGCCTCCCGCTGTCATCATCATCTTCTTCTTTTGGGTTAGTGAATCAATTAAACCTTTCATGATAGTGAGATCATTTCCCAAATTAATTGATTCACTAACCCAAAAAGAAGATGATGACAGCGAGGCAGGAGTCACTCTCTCCTGCAAGCAGTGCCGGGGCTGGCTGAAGCAGAGCCGTTCTTATGACTCTCTCTCTCTCTCTCTCTTACCAGAATACAGTCAAGCCCTTTCCAGCACGCGCGATCCGCCGCTGCCGCTTTGCACCTTGCAAATGCAAAAACCACGGAGGGCTCCGACTCAATAAGCAGTGCTGTTAATTTGGACTACTGGTAGCATGTTGCTGGCTGGCTGCTCTTCTTTGCTCGCCCTGCTCTTTGCAAAAACAAAATCCCGGAGCCCTCCGTGGTTTTTGCATTTGCAAGGTGCAAAGCGGCGGCGGTGGATCGCGCATGCTGGAAAGGGCTTGACTATTTCGGGGAGAGAGAGAGAGAGAGAGATCATAAGAACAGCTCTTTCTTTTTTCGCCAGCCCCGGGCACTGGGGGGCTTGCAAGGGAGAGAGTGACTCCTGCCTCCCACTGTCATCATCATCTTCTTCTTTTGGGTTAGTGAATCAATTAAACCTTTCATGATAGTGAGATCGTTTCCCAAATTTCCCTTAAATCAGGGAAGAAATCAGAAACAAACCTTTGGACTAAGAATAAGCCTGTTCCTATGATGCCATTTTTGTTCACTCCAGTGTGAAAAGTGTGAAAAAACACACTTCTTTTTCTTCATCTTCTTGTTCCCTATTTACTGGTCTCTTTCAAAGAGGAAATTGTGAACATCAAACTTATTCTCAACTGTCCTAGTGAAAGTTTTAATTAGATAATTATCATGCACTTTAGCAAGAGTCATTGGGTAGAATCTCATGTTTGTGGTATGAGTTTCCTTCCCCTCCCCCAGGCTGGCTTCTCATTTTGGGCAGCTAAATGGCAGATAGGTATACAGCTCTCTCCATGTTCAAAATATTAGTATTTATTTTATTTGGTCAATGCAGGTGGGTGAGAATTTTCTATGGATTATTATTTGGGAAACACTTTGCCATGGAAAAAAATTGAGACGTTAAGGATGTGAACATGTTTGATTTTAAATGTAATGCCAGTTAAGATCTAAAGTTTCCTAAGAGGATTTTCATCTGTCGCGCACTTCATCTGTCATGCACTAAAAAAATAGTTTATGGAAAGCGAAACGATGTGCATGAGTGTGTGTGAAACTAACCTCATTTACATTTTAAAGCACTCTAGCCTGAATGAATATCCACTTTTGTCCACAAATAATATGAGAGAATCTTTCAGAGTCACAATCTTCTTCTTTTGGGTGGGTGGGAGAAGGAAGTTGTGTTTCTCAAGGCATGCAAAAAAAGAAAGAAAGAAAAAAATAAAAATAAAATGCATGGCCGAATTGTTGGGAGGGAGTCGAGCTGGAGAGGTAGCCAATTCCCACGGTGGCAAATCATCCCTGCGGCAGTCGGGCGGGCTGGCTGGCTGGCCGGACGAGCCGAACAGCGGCTTGGCTACCTACCTTGCGAGGCAGGGGAAGGCAGGAGAAGGGAAGAAGACGGGGGTGGCATGGGGCGGGGGGGGGGAGAGGTTTCCAGGGATGCGGAGGTGTGGAAAGAGCCAGACGGCTTGCAAACAGAGAGCAAATAGAAGAAGTACCGGTACTGTAGCAGGCTTTCAACACAGCACAGCCTAGTGCATGCGTATTGTTCAAAAGTTTTCAAAGTCTTTTTTTTTTATCCTGTTAGAAATGGATCCCAATACGTCTAATCCTGGACCAAAACAAAAACGCAGGTCATACGAAGCTGGTTTCAAACTTAAGGTTGTGTCAAGAGCAGAAGAGAGCAATAACAGTATTGCAAGTAGGGAATTTTGTGTTGACGAAAAACAAGTGAGGGAGTGGCGGAAAATGAAAGCTGACTTGGAAAAGATTCCAAAGGCAAAAAAAGCTCGACGTGGTTTAAAGCCTTCATATGAAGCTCTAGAGGCTGAATTGCATAAACGGGTTATGGAGTGTCGTCAAAATGGTTACTCCATGACACGTATGGGAATTCGCTTACGTGCCCTTCAAATGGCTAAAGATGACAAATTAAAAGCACCAGGCATTAAAAATTTTGTTGTGTCAGCAGGATGGTGTACCCGCTTTATGAATAGACATGCCTTACGTTTGCGGCAAAGAACAAAGATTTCACAGAAGTTGCCAAAAGACCTTGATGAGAAAGTGATGTCATTCCATTCATTCATCATAAAACAAAGAAGGATCCATAACTTTGACCTGGGAGATATTGGGAATATGGGTGAAACACCTATGACCTTTGATCTTCCTAGCAACAGAACTGTGGCAAGTTTGGGAGAAAAAACTATTTTACTCAGAACCACAGGAAATGAAAAAAACCATTTCACAGTCGTTCTGTCATGTTTGGCTAATGGAACTAAGCTGCGGCCTGTCATTATTTTTAAAAGAAAGACCTTGCCTAAAAAGGTCAAATTCCCACCACAAATTACAGTGCGTGCACATATTAAAGGCTGGATGGATGATGACGGAACAAAAAAATGGCTGGAAGAAATTTGGAACGGACGTCCAGGAACAGCCTTAAAGAAAAAACCATCATTGCTAGTTTGGGATATGTTCAGAACCCACACATCTGATGACATAAAAAAATTGGCAAAGTCTTCTCAAGTTACTTTGGCCGTTATTCCAGATGGGCTTACATCTGTATTGCACCCCCTAGATGTGTGTTTAAACAAAACTTTCAAAGACCGTGTGCGAAAAATGTGGCATGAATGGATGTCATCTAGTCAAGTCCGATTGACAAAAGTTGGAAATCTGATGAAGCCCGACATAGAATTAATAGCAAAGTGGGTTCGTGATGCATGGGAAGAGATTCCAGAGGACATGGTGCAACGTGCCTTCAAGAAATGTGGGATTAGTAATGCTATGGATGGCAGTGAAGACAGCGCTTTGTATGAGAACGACAGCAGTGATGGTGATGACTGCGAACTAAATGATGACGACAATGTCTATGCTGATAGCCTCACACCAGATAAAGTTGAAGCTCTGTTTGGACATACAGATGATGATGAGGAATCCAGTTTTGAAGGATTTTAACTCTTGTGTTTTAGCTTGGATGCTGATTGAGCTAAGGTTTTTGTACTTTTAAAGTTATTGTTGATACCATATTGGTTTTGTTGACTCTCTTTTCCACTTACAGAGCTAGTTTACTGTTTTTCTTTGAAATAAATATTCAAAAACATTTAACCTACTGATGCCTCAATTAATGTAATTTTATTGGTTCTATTTTTATTTTTGAAATTTACCAGTAGCTGCTGCATTTCCCACCCTAGGCTTATACTCGAGTCAATAAGTTTTCCCAGTTTTTTGTGGTAAAATTAGGGGCCTCTGCTTATATTCGGGTCGACTTATACTCGAGTATATACGGTAATCAGATATTGTCTCCTTGGAGGGAGAAGGAAAGGATCTGGCCTTCTCGCACTCCAAGGAAGCAAAGAGTCAATGTCTCTTCGCTTAAATGCTTTCTGTGCCATTTCTTATCTGTATTTTTCAATTTCTATTTGAACTTATTTGTGGAGGCTGAAAAGAATGCGGTGTGCTTTTATGTGTGCTCTGGAGCAGGGGTCGTCAACCTTTTGGACCTCAGGGACCACTAAACTCATAATTTTAAATTCCAGGGACCACTAACCGGTTCTGTGGCCGTGGTCTAATTTGTGGGTGTGGCTTATTGGTCATGTAACTGGCTGGACATGGCTTGTATGTAAATATTATAAATATTTATATAAATATTGAATTTTTTATAAAAAAAAGAGCAACTTTTACCCAAAATCAGGTAAAGCAGGCAGACAGATTGAGTTGCTCACAGAATCACAGATTCATTCAGAAATCTATCTATCTGCCATCGGCTAGCTCAGTCTGTCACATAAAATTTGCTTGCTGTGAGTCTGCACTGAATAATAGAAACTTCAGTCCTAAAGGAGGTTCGACTGTGCTTAAAAGTAGAGCCGAAGATCTAAAGACTAGCTAGAAAGCAAGAAATCCAACCATTTCCTGCTTTCTAGCTAATCTAAATCTCCCAGCACAGCAGAACAGCTGATGGTCAGAAAAAAAAGGAAAAATAGCAACTTAAGAGGCAAGTTTGCCAGGTAAGAAGTGAGTGGGTAGAGAGGGTTCCCACGGGCCATGTGAGCGATGCAGCCTTGTGTTTCTGCGCAGCCTGGATTAATTGCTTTGGGCGTTCTCTGGGGGTGACATTTCTCTGCGGCCCACCAAAATTTTCTCGCGGCCCACCAGTTGGTAACTATTAACAGAGGGACACAATCAAGATCAAGGAAAGTACTAATACCACTCTATAAAGCCTTAATAAAACCACACCTAGAGTACTGCATCCAATTTTGTTCACCACATTATAAAAAAGATGTTGAGACTCTGGAAAAAGTACAGAGAAGAGCAACCGGGATGATTAGGGGACTGGAGGCTAAAACATACAACAAACGAGTGCAGGAACTGGGCTTGGCTAGTCTAGTAAAAAGAAGGGTAGACATGATAGCGGTCTCCCAATATTTGAGGGGCTGCCACAGGGAGGAAGGGGTCAAGCTATTTTCTAAAGCGCCTCTAGGCCAGACAAGGAATAATGGATGGAAACTGAACAAGGAAAGATTTAACCTGGAAATAAGGAGAAACTTTCTGACAGTGAGAACAATCAACCAATGGAACAGAAGTTGCCCTTGGAAGTTGTGGGAGCGCCATCACTTGAGATTTTCAAGAAGAGATTGGACTGCCATTTGTCAGAAATGGTGTAGGGTCTCCCTCTTGGGCGGGGGGTTGCAGTAGATGACCTACAAGGTCCCTTCCAACTCTGATTATCTGTTAAATCTGCTGCTCTGGAGGTCATGTGAGATGAATGTGTTGTCATTGTTGTCATTAACTCCTCAAGATGGCGCCTTAACTCCTTAAGTTAAGCATTTCACCAAGTCTTAAATCTGCAACCTCTGCGAAATGCTAATGGGCAGGTTTTCTGTGACTGCACCTCCAGAGGTGGGATTCTACCGGTTTGGCCCGGTTCTACCGAACCGTTACCTCCGAAGATCAGCTGAGACCAAACTGGTTCGCTGCGACGATCTTCTGTTCTTCTGTTCGGCCCACCCGGCCGCCCGGGCTCTAGGATGTCCTTTATTCCCTGCTTTTTCAACCTCAGCTGCTTTGTGCGGCACAGCTCATTGCTGTGCATCAGCAGGAGAAGGTGATTACTTGTAGGAGAAGGTGATTTTTAAACACTGTGCACGCATGCTCAGTGCTCACCGGACCGGTTATTACACCAGTTGAATCCCACCCCTGTACACCACCCATCCTCTTTACAAATGCAGAAGAGATTCTAATACAGGAAGAAGCAACTTTCTATGAACAATGGATAAACAAACAAAAGGAGGATGGATGCGTAGAAAGGGTAAGTGAGAAGGATTTTGAATTGACTAGGAAAAAGTGGAATAAAAACTCCTTACTTCACTCTTTCTGATTAATGTACGTTCATTCGCTAATACGTTGGGTTTAGCAAAGCTGACGCTACAGGCTTGCCTTGACTGCATTGATTGGAATGTTTTCGAAGATACCTCTGCAGATTTGGATGAACTCACAGATACTGTAACGTCATATGTGTGCTGACCAGAAACCTGCGAATATACAGTAACAACAAACCTTGGTTCATTCTTTGAACTAAACTAAATCAACTAGCTGTGCCTGACCATACTTGTAAGTGGATCATAAGCTTTCTAACAGGCAGGAAGCAGCAAGTGAAGCTAGACAAAATCACATCAGATACCTGTACAATTAGCACAGCAGGGCTATGTGCTCTCTTTACTTCTCTCTACACCAAGGACTACATCTCAAAATATCCCTCTGTTAAAGTACTGAAGTTTGCAGATGATACAACAGTGATCGGTCTCATTCGAGATAATGACGAATCTGCTTACAAATGGGAGGTTGAACAACTAGCCTTGTCGTGAGACCAGAACTTGAACTAAAAACACTCAAAACTATAGAAATAATGGTAGATTTTAGGAGAAATCCTCCTACACTACTGCCTCTTACAATACTAGATCATACAGTATCAATATAGATTAGTATCTATGATAGATAAAACCTTCAAGTTTCTAGGTTCTATAATATCTTAAGACTTAATAAGAACACCTAAGATCAAAAACATCATCAAAAAAGCACAATAAAGAATGTTCTTTCTGCGCCAACTCAGAAAGACTGCCCAAGGAGCTACTGATACACTTCTACAGAGGAATTATTGAGTCTGTCATCTGCGCCTCTATAACTGTCTGGTTTGCTTTGCAACAAGAGAGACACAGACTTCAATGGACAATTAGAACTGCAGAAAAAACAATTGCTACCAACCTGCTTTCCACTGAAGACCTGTATACTACACAAACCAGAAAGAGGGCTGTGAAAATATCTACAGACCCCTCCCACCCTGAGACTAAACTTACGAAAATGTAGTAAGCCATTGGTTCCTTTGCCTGCCTTGATGCATTTGCAGAAACCAGAGGCCTAAACTAGTGAGAGATCATGCGAGATCACTAGTGTGAAATCTCATGCTACTGATCCTGCAAAATCTCGCACTATATACTTTAGTCCTCTATTCTCTGCTAACTGAGGCCTGCATGAGATCCAGGTCAAAAGGCTTTGCAAACAGAGGTCAGGGGTCTTTGGTTTTAAACACTTTTGCCCAGATCTCATGCAGTCCTCAGTTCGTAGAGAACATAGTCCTAAAGTACTATAGCGAGAGATCAGTAACATGAGATCTTGCACTACTGATCTTGTGTGATCACGCACTAAAGTAGTTTAGGGACTATTCCCTGTGAACTGAGAAGAGCCCTTGAAAGCCGATGAGGCTCTGGGACAGTGAACTAGCCTTAACCCACCCCAATAAATCTTAAGTTTTCTCCTAATTCCTCCTTGGATGTTTCCCCGGATTACTTCTGATTATTCCTTAACTCAAAACTGACTTTGAGTGAGATTTGCATATATATAAATAATTGTAAAGAAAGAGATATTTTCTAGATATTTTCAAAGTTTCATGACTCATGAATATAGAAATCATCATGTCTATATCACAGCACTGTAGGGATGCAAAATACAACATAATGGAATTTCAGAAAAGTTCAAAAGAAAATTTGTTGACTTTCTACAGTTTGATTTTTTTCTTCTAACATTGTTAATCATTTTCACTTCTCTTTTCCTTTGAAGGTAATAACAGGCAGGACAATCAAAATTCCTGTGAACTGTCCCAAGGGATCAATGCTAATGATGGAGCAGAGAAATTTGGAATTCAAATGGAATTAGAAAGCCATGAGAGAAACCGGTCAAATAATTGGAATCAGAAAAGCTCATCTTCCACTGATGCTCCGATGCAAGACTTTCACGCCCAACAAGAGAAAATAAGGAAAAAATATATTGGAAAATGTGTGAAGCTAATTAAAGCTAAATTACATGTCAACAAACACTATTTAATCCAAAACAAAGGAGAAGATGCTATAAAAAGGTTCAGAAGATATAGTAATCTTATTTTCCATAAAAGGATCCACTCAGGAGAAAAGCCATATAAATGCATGGAGTGTGGAAAGGGCTTTGCTCAGAGCAGTGTCCTCAGAATCCACAAAAGGATCCACACTGGGGAAAAGCCATTTAAATGTATGGAGTGTGGAAAGACCTTTGCTCAAAAAGGTCATCTTATTTCCCATAAGATGATCCACACTGGGGAGAAGCCGTATAAATGCATGGAGTGTGGAAAGACCTTCGCTCGCAAAGGTCATCTTATTTCCCATAAGGTGATCCACACAGGAGAGAGGCCATATAAATGCATGGAGTGTGGAAAGTCCTTTGCTAAGAGCAACATTCTTACTTCCCATAGAAGGACCCACACTGGGGAAAAACCATATAAATGCATGGAGTGTGGAAAGACCTTTGCTCATAGTAATGGACTTACTACCCACAAAATGATCCACACAGGGGAGAGGCCGTATAAATGCATGGAGTGTGGAAAGACCTTTGCTCAGAGCATTGACCTCAGAAACCACAAAAGGACCCACACTGGGGAAAAGCCATTTAAATGCATGGAGTGTGGAAAGACCTTTGCTCGAAGTAGTACTCTTCTTTGTCATATTAAGATCCACACTGGGGAGAGGCCATATAAATGCCTGGAGTGTGGAAAGACCTTTGCTCGGAGAGACCATCTTATTTCCCATAAGATGATCCACACAGGGGAGAGGCCGTATAAATGCATGGAGTGTGGAAAGACCTTTACTCAGAGCAGCAATCTTACTGCCCATAGAAGGACTCACACTGGGGAAAAACCATATAAATGCATGGAGTGTGGAAAGACCTTTGCTCATAGTAATGGACTTACTATCCACAAAATGATCCACACAGGGGAGAGGCCGTATAAATGCATGGAGTGTGGAAAGGCCTTTGTTCAGAGCAGTGACCTCAGAAACCACAAAAGGATCCACACTGGGGAAAAGCCATTTAAATGCATGGAGTGTGGAAAGACCTTTACTCGAAATAGTACTCTTCTTTGCCATAAGATGATCCACACTGGGGAGAAGCCCTATAAATGCATGGAGTGTGGAAAGACTTTTGCTCAAAAAGGTAATCTAATTTCCCATAAGGTGATCCACACAGGGGAAAAGCCATATACATGCATGGAGTGTGGAAAGACTTTTACTAAGAGCCACATTCTTACTTCCCATAGAAGGACCCACACTGGAGAGAATTTGAAAGCCACGAGAGAAACCAATTAAATAATTGGAATCTGGAAAGCTCCTCTTCCACTGATGCTCTGATGCAAGACTTTCTTGCCCAACAAGAGAAAATAAGGAAAAATATATTGTGAAAAGTATGAATCTAATCAAATCTAAATTACATGTAAATGAACACCAATTAACCCAAAATAAAGGAGAAGATGGTATAAGAAGATACAATGGACAAAATTACAATGGAACATTATTGCTTTCTCTTGAAAATAATTTCCTTACATTTTACAAAGTGATTCACACAAAAGAGAAGCCTTATAAATGTTTGCAATGTGGAAAATGTTTTAGAACAAATGGGCAACTTACTTCCCATGAAAGGATTCATACTGGGGAGGAGCTATACAAATGCAGAGAATGTGGTAACAGGTTCAGAACATATAGTAATCTAATTTCACATATAAGGCTCCCCATGAGAGAAACCATATAAATGCATGGATTGTGGAAAGACCTTTGCTCAGAGTGGTGGACTTGGAAACCACACAATGATCCATACAGGAGAGAAACCATATAAATGTATGCAGTGGAAAGACCTGTGCTCAACGTGGTCATCTTATTTCCCATAAGATGATCCACTCGGGAGAGAAACCATATAAATGCATGGAGCATGGAAAGACCTTTGCTCTGAGCAGTAGGCTTACTGTGCTGTCCAGACAGCATATAGTAATGGGAATTGAGATAGTTAAGTTAGAATTGGGAGCTGTCCCCTTAAGGGAATGCATCATGGTAAATGTAGTTAAGGCATCATGGGAAATGTAGTCCATTTCATGTGGTCACATCTGTAATCCTGATTGGTCACTGAATTGACCCTTGGTTGGGTTGGGGGAGGCCCTTTGTTCCCTTTCCTTGCCTGGACCCAGCAGCATGCTGGTTCCCTCCATTCTATCGTTATGGGATGAAGAGAACTCTCTTTTTACACTATGAATTCAGCTATGCAAAGAATTGGACATTAGATGGATCTCGACATAACCATGAGTTACCTTGAGGATGCCTAATACTGTATAATCCAATAAAGAAACTTTGTATGGAAGAATCTGTAGAGTTTGCCTGTCTGTCTATACATTCAGCCAGTAATTATAAAAGACAGAACACTAACTGTCCACAAAATGGTCCACACAGGGGAAAAGCCATTTAAATGCATGGAGTGTGGAAAGACTTTTGCTCAAAGATGTCATCTTATTTCCCATAAAAAGGTCCACTCAGGAGAGAAACCGTATAAATACATGGAATGTGGAAAAACCTTTACTCATAGCAGTGGACTTAGTATCCACAAAATGGTCCACACAGGGGGAAAGCCATTTAAATGTATGGAATGTGGAAAGACTTTTGCTCAAAGAGGTCATCTTATTTCCCATAAAAGGGTCCACGCAGGAGAGAAACGATATAAATGTGTGGAGTGTGGAAAAACCTTTACTCATAGCAATGGACTTACTATCCACAAAAAGCTCCACACAGGAGAGAAACCATATATATGTATGGAGTGTGGAAAGAGCTTTGCTCTGAGCAGTACATTTACTATCCACAAAAAGCTCCACACAGGAGAGAAACCATATAAATGCACGGAGTGTGGGAAAACCTTTGCTCAATGCAATTATCTTGCTTGCCATGAATTGATCCACACAGAAGAGAAACCATATAAATGCATAGAGTGTGGAAAGACTTTTGCTCAAAGAGGTCATATTATTTCCCATAAGATGATCCACACAGGGGAGAAGCCATACAAATGCAGGCAGTGTGGAAAGGCCTTTACTCGTCGGAATGTTCTTACTACCCACAACAAGCTCCACACAGAAGAGAAACTATATAAATGCATGGAGTGTGGAAAGACCTTTGCTCTTAGCAGTAGGCTTAATATCCACAAAAAGATCCACACAGGAGAGAAACCATATAAATGCATGAATTGTGAGAAAACATTTGCTCGGAGCTATGATCTTACTTTCCATAACAAAATCCACACAGGAGAGAAGCCATAAAAATGCATGGAATGTGGAAAGAGCTTTGCTCGGAATCATAGTCTTAATAGTCATAAAAGGATCCACGCTCGGGAGAAACGATAGCAATAAGAATTCCACCTAGACTTATATACCACTCCACAATGCTTCACTGCACTCTGAGCAGTTTGCAAAGTCAGCATATTTTTCCCAGTAATCTGGATCCTATTTTACCAACCCCAGAAGGACGAAAGGATGAATCAACCATGAGCCTGTCAGAATCAATTAGCCTGTAGTACTGCATTCTAACCCCTGCCCCACCATGTCTATAGATTTGCATGTGTATGCATATTGTGCCTTTTTGATCCAAATGAGACAAGGTTGAATCTGACAAAAAGAAATTTAATGTGGAGAAAAGTAAGATTTTAAACCTGAGCAAGAAAATTAGATTACATGAAACCTGGCTCGAAAACAGTAACTGTGAGTGGGACCTTGGATTTTGGTTTGGCTAGTCTAGAGAAAAGAAGGATTAGGAATGACATGATAGCAATGTTCTAGCGTTTGAGAGACTGCCACAAAGAGGAGTGGTTCAATTTATTTTCCAAAGCATTAGAGGGCAAGACAAGAAACAATGGAAACTAATAATGGAGAGAAGCAACCTGGAATTTCCTTATAGTGAGGAAAATTAAGTGGGTAGAGGCCAGTGGGTGGGTGCGCCTCCCTGCTCTGGGAGGGAAGGCAGGCGGTGCGCCACCCGGCTTAGCCATCCAGGTGTAGGCGAGTGCCGCAGCAGGTGGGATGGAGTCTGGAGGGTCGTGTGAGCCAAATTTTGGAGCTGAACTCAGTGGAGGCACTGAGCAGGAAGGGAGACCCTGGCCCACTTGGTTCACTTCAGCGTGGGGTGGAATGCAGAAGGCAGAGAAATCCATGCTTATCAACGTTCCACCCTCAAAGACTCCTTTGCATCCCACAATTTGATCCTGTGCTTTCTCTTGCTCACTCTTCCCCTTTCTTTCCTCCCTCCCTCCTTCCTTTGTCTTTTTTCTTCCTTACTTTCTTCTCTCTCTCTCTCTCTGATTCTGATTCTCTGGTGCTTCATCTCTTGTGGGGTCTTGCAGTTGCTTCTTCCGGCCCTTGTTGATGCACGCAGTACCAACAAGGACCAGAAGAAGCACCCGTGAGACCCAGCAAGAGATGAGGCAAGTACAGGGGTGCTTTGCTCCCATTCTGGAATATGGAGTGAGTCTCCATCCCCTGCCATCGCCCTTACGTTCTCAGGCCGTTTGAGGATTGACTGGGAGGGGAGGGCAAGGGGCGGGGCCAGCCAGTGATGGGATCATCCAACAGGGAGGCATAACAGGGATGAAATAGCCACCTGCAGCTCTGGAGCCACGGGTTGCTGACACCTGAGCTAGATTAATCTGGGAAATGGAGATATTGGACTGCTTTTCCCGGCCAGATGATTGAGAACCTCCCAGAGAGGTTGAGCCAGATGAGCATCAAGGGCATAAGACAACTATGCAGATCTGAAACACCCAGAGTGATCCTGAATTGGCCTACTTTGATGTTCCCACCCTGCCGTGGTTCCAACTACAGCAGCTCAGTTGGCTAGCCCTCTCCTAGTGCTGTTGGCAGTCTTGGCCAGGTCTACAGCAAAGCCCGCTGCTCTGTCATCAATTGGTGAGCCCATCTGGCCATCCACACCACCTACTGGGGTGGCAAGGATCCTCACCATGGGCATATTACCCTGGGCTGGCTGGGTCCCAGGGAAATGGACTCTGTCTTGGGCATCGCCACAGCAAGTCACCTGTTGAAGGGCAAAGTGGTCACAAAACTAGACCTGAGAGAAACATATTGCCTGATATGAATCAGGGAAGGGGATGAATGGAAGACCGCCTTCAACTGCCTGTTAGGCAGCTTCCCGTTCAAAGTGATGCCGTTTGAACTACGGGGAGCTCCTGCCGTCTTCATGCACCTAATCAATGAGATGCTGCATGAGCACCTGTATAAGCGGGTCCCAGTTTCTCTGAATGACATTCTTATATTCAGCGAGATGCTAGAAGAACACATGAAGCTGGTACAGCAAGTTCTGAAAAATATCTTGGCCGCAAAACTCTATGCAAAGCTGTCAAAATACGGGTTTCTTAAGACTGCCCTGGACTATTTGGGCTACAGAGTGTCAAACCAAATAATCGAGATGGATCCAGGAAAAGTAAAAGCAGTGCTGGTCTGGCAACCCCCCACGCACCTGCAAGCACCTCCAGAGCTTTCTGGGGTTTGCCAACTTTTGCAGACAATTCACTCCATCTTTTGCGCAGGTAGCCTTGCCCCTGATGCAGCTGGTGAAAACAGGAGGGGCCGAGCCAACCATTGGTTTGGTCACTGGACTGCCAGAGAGCGTTAAAAAAACTAAAAAAGCTCTTTGCAGAAGATCCCATTCTTCAGCAGCCCAACCCTGAGTGGCCGTTCATCATACAAGCCAATACTGGCGACATAACCGTAGCAGCAGTGCTCTTGCAAAAGCACTCCCAGCACCAACTCTAGCCCTGCGCCTATGTGTCCAAGAAGCTCACGGACACCAAAAGGTGGTGGGCAGTATGGGAAAAGAAAATCTATGCAGTAAGATGGGCCTTCCTCCTGGCAGCACTTCATGGAGGGGAGTAAACTGAGTTTTGATGTTTGGATGGACCATAAGAACCTTGAGGTGCTAAAGACCTCCTGAAAACTCCACTGGGTGCAGTATTTTAAGTGGTTCAACTTTGAGCTAAAATGTATCACGGGGGGAGAAAACCTGCTCGCAGATGCCTTGTCAAGAAAGTCACAGTTCAACAGTTTGTAAGAGGAGGTCGTGCACATGATCATTCCCCCTTCCCAGCAGGTAGTTCAAGTCACCACCAGGGTCAAACTAGATGTCGGGATGACCCCTGAGGGGATCAAATGACAGCAGCATTGAAGTCTGCACTTGTAGCTGTCCAGTGGTTTGGTGAGAACTGGGACCTAAGAGAGGAATTGGCCTGGAAAGGGTCCAAACTGTATGCCCCTGCCAGCTTGAGACTCCAGATCCTACAGCACAGCCATGACTCCCAGTTGGCCAGCCACTTCAGATTCCAAAAGACCCTCCACTTAACCAGAAGGCAATTCTGGTGGCCCAAGATGAAGGCAGATGTAGAAAATTACGTTAAGAGTTGTACTATATGTGCAGCCATAAAGGTGAGACTGGGGAAGCCCCCCGAGCTTCTCCAACAAGTCCCTGACTCCTGCCGGCCCTGGGAGGAAATTTACAGTTGATCTCCCAGGGAGTGGAGGGAATACAGTCATTTGGACTGTGATTGACTTATTCTCGAAGCAAGCCTATTTCCCTGCCTGCTTGTGGTTACCCTCTGTCAGGAAATTAGCCAGGATGTTTATAAAGTAAGTATACCGGTTGCGAGGCGTGCTCCTCAAGGTCATCTTGAGGAGTTCAGTTCACAGCAAAGTTCTGGGGGGAGTTCCTAAAGTCCATAGGATCGACCCAGGGGCTTAGCTCAGCTTTTCATCCAAGTACTAATGGAGCTGCGGAATGTGCAAATGCCATGATAGAGCAGTACTTGAGATGGTATAGCAGCAAAACAACTGGGCGGACTTGCAGAGGTGGCTTACAATAACTCAATGCATAATAGCACTGGACTGCCCCCCTTCCAGGTCACTAACAGCATGGACTTTGTTCCCATGCCTGAGCTGCCTTGAGAGCCACCATCATCCATGACCCTGGCAGAGTGAATGGAATTGTTTAGACTGGGTTGGGAGAATACGACATGAGCCCTGGCTGAGGTGGCAAAGGCATACAAAAAACAGGCGGATAAGCACCAATCACTCCAGCCCCCATTCCAGGTGGGAGATCATGTATCCCTGTCAACAAAATACGGTAAGCTAAAATTGCCCAGCAAGAAACTGGGACCTAAGTTTCTAGGGCCATTCTTAATAGTGAAAGTAATTAACCCAGTGACAGTACAACTTAGTTTTCCATGCCTGCTAGGTAAAGTGCATCCAGTTTTCCATAGCAGCTTAAAGCCTGGAGTTAGCTCACAGACTGAGGAACAGGGCAGCCCCTAAACCACATGTGGTACAGGGTGAGACCCACTATGAGGTTAAGAAAATATTGGACTCCAGGTTACACCAGGGTTGCTTGCAATATTTAGTCCACTGGAATAGATACCCTTTGTCAGAGTCTACCTGGATGAAGAGCTGGGATGTGAAAGAATACAGGTTATTAAAACAGTTCCAGTTGCAAGCCAAAGGGACTCCTCGGGAACATTCCTTGGGAGTGAAGGACATCTTGCCAGCATCTGGGGAAGCATGCCTGGAAGTTAACTGAAGTTGGCACAGTGACTCGATTGGGCCATGTGACGCATGTGTGCTTGGAGGGGAAGGAACTTTGATTTAACTTTGGGATGGGGAAAACGCAGGGCTTTCAGATTTGCGTTTTCCCCTGATGTGCCAAGATGACATCTCTAATAAATGGAAGATGCCTGCCTTGGAGTGTTGATTGTGTTGGGGGTGTTACTTGGAACCCTGACAGAAGGCACTTTACAGATGCAGGGGAGTGGGAATTGGTATCAAGGCTGATTCATTTAACAGGATCCATTTAACAAATCCTCATGATACAAATGTGATTGGCAGACTCCATTACATTTGTAACTTGAGGATTCCCTGTATATTGCAATTTCACAAAAATTGAGAAGGAAATTCACTTGACTTTCTACACTTTGATCTTTTTCCCTAACCTTGTTACCATTTCCATTTCTCTTTTCTTTGGACACTATAATGAAGATTCTGAAGAGCCATTCCATGTGATCCAGCATGAAGACCGGATAAAGAAACCTACAGTAAAAATGGAAAAAGAAAATTATGAGAGAAAGCAGTTGGATAATTGGAACTGGGAGAGTTCATCCATTGATCCTTCAGTGCAAGATCTTGTCCAGCAAGGGAAAACAAGGAAGAAATGTATTGGGAAAAGTGTACAACTAATCAAAGCTAAATTGCTTATAAATGAACAGTTTCCAATCTAAAACAAAGAGGAGGATGCTATAAGCAGAGACAATGGAAAAAATACAATGGACTTTTGCTTTTTTTTCTTTGAAATAAGCCCCTTACTTCCCAAGAGAAGTACTTCCCAATGGAGAAGCCATATAAATTCATGCAATGTGGGAAGGTCTGGTGGTCTTACTTCCCATAGTAACATCCATATGGGGAGTAGCCACATAAATGCATCAAGTGTAGAAAGACTTTTAGTCCTAAGAGGTCAACTTACTTCCCATAAGATGGTCCACACGGGATAAACCACATACACACATGAAGTGTGGAAAGTTTTCAATGA
The DNA here is from genome assembly GCF_049901735.1 of Notechis scutatus. Classification (NCBI taxonomy): domain Eukaryota; kingdom Metazoa; phylum Chordata; class Lepidosauria; order Squamata; family Elapidae; genus Notechis; species Notechis scutatus. Next base: position 16,080,272 of record NC_142010.1, on the reverse strand, counting down.
TAATGTTTCCCTTACTTCCCATAAAAGGATCCACCTTCGGGAGAATCCTTACAACTGCATTTAATGTGGAAAGAGCTTCAGTGATATATTTCCCTTAATTATCATAACAAGATCCACAGGAGAAAAGCCATATGAATACATGGAGTCCTAAGGAGCTTTACATAAATGGATCCACACAGGAGTATCCTTATCAATTCAGTGTGGCAAGAAGCCTCAACAGGAATAGTAATCTGAAACCTCATGCAAGAGTAATCTTCATAAACGCTAGACCTACTTCAGTATTATCCAAATAAGACAAGGTGAAGGCTCAATCCTTGCTTATGGTTTTAGCGAAGTAGGAGGTTCTAAAGCAAAAATGAGTGGAGGTTAACCAATGGAGATTAAAAGATTAATCATTTCAAGAAACTCCTTCTGATGAATATATCCACTAGAACAAGAGTTGCAGAGAAAAATGCAATTGGCCCTAAAGCCCCTGTTATAATTTGAGCTTTCCTTTGTTTAATCTTGTCCCAATCCACCTTTCCACCCTGCTTCGCATCATATAATGCAAGAAAGAAAACCATAAGGAGAATGGGATTATAATTATACTGAAGTAGAAGATGCAACTCAAAGGCTCTGTGTCCTAACTGTAGTTTTCTCTCCTCGCCTTCTCTTGAGTTGGCTCCAAAATAAGAGTAAAGAGAAAACTTAAAGTATGCTGCGGTAAGACATGCTGAAGTATCAGCAAAGGAAATGGACTTTTGGAAACTGTGGGGCCAGAAATATAGTTAGAATAAACACTCCAGGGATACGTGGGAGACCTCTGCTACATCTGTGTTCCAAATCTCAAAACAGTTACTGCTTCTTGGATATGAAAATAACTGAACTCAAAGTATTTGTCAATCAAAAGTGTCTTTATGTCACAGAATCTTCCCCCCCAAATCCATGTAAATGTATATAGCATGACAAGAACTTCAGAGCGAGAGTTTCCTTTTCACTAAAGGAGCCATAGTGGTAAGAAGGCTTATAAATATACAGGCTTTGCTCTTATGAAGGTGACAAGGGGCTTGCAAAAGCTAAAACAGATTGTACTACATTTACCTGTAACCTTAGATTAAATTAATAAAATACAATTTGTATGGATTTTTTCTGTCATATAATGAATGATCTTGGGACACATTACAAATGTGCTTATTTTTGGAGGGGCCATAGTTGAGGCTTTTAGAGTCCAGTTTGAACACATTTACTGAAAAGTGGCGTAGTGATACTTCCTAGCATTGTGGAAATATCTGTACCTTTGAGTCTGTTCTTAGCCATATCCACACATGGAACACTTAAAGCAAGTAGGTTTCGTAAGAGAAGACTTTGGTAACGGAAGATGGCTATCTTGCCAAGCATCCAAGAGGTCATGAATCATGAACATGGATATGATGGTATGACATGGCATGTAGAATACATCTGGAAAAGAAGGACAAAAATAATGGGAGTAGGCATCAAAGAACAATGCTGGTCTTATTACCCAATCTTGTTGATGGTCTACTGTAAGCACTGGACCGAAAAGAATGAACTTCTGAAAACTAGTTGTTTCTAAACAAATCCTTTATTGAAAGGGGTTTTATCTCAACACTAGGCAAATCAGAGTCAAAGATACCCCCAGGCATACAGTCATAGATAAAGGAAGTTAAAACCCCTCCCCTCATTCAGATGTGGATTTAGTCAAACAAAGAACCAACAAGTTAATTCCCTCCTCCCCTTCTCTAGGAAGGTATCTTGCAGAGTTCCCAGGAGCTTCTTCCAGGGCTGGAATTTTTATGGTCCCTTCTCATCCTGTTTCTCTTCCAGAGGTGACAAGTTTCTGGACATCTGGCTCCACTCCTCCAGATGTATATCATGTGCAAGTTATACAGAATCAATACAGGATTTAATATATTCAGGTTACATCAAAAAGGATTACTTGTACCAACTTCCCCCCTTCTTCTTCGATTGAAGAACGGCAGATACATGGATCTGACAGTCTACTAAGTATGTGCTATCATGTCAGGGTCAACGTTTTGTAATCAGATTTCCTTCAGGAGGATCTGTGCCTCATATGTTCCTTTAGCAATGCCAATGTTGCACTTGTCACCATAGTAGTTACTATGTCCTTCCAGCTTGCTGCTAGTTGTCTAATGTCCCAGCCTTAGAGCCTTTTCCATGTGCAAGTAGGTTTAGGATGAGGAGAAATTTGGCTAGTTTTTACTTCAAAGCTATGACATCCTTCCAGTTTGGCCATCTGTTAGCTTATTATTAAATATTAGAAAGGTTTTGTAAGCTTTCAGTGAACTTTAGCCAACATTATTAGTTGTGCCTTTGCCTGCTTGAAGTAACATCTCTTTAGCACCTTTCTGCACAAGCTTGAAGGGTCAAAAAAGCAATGGTTGAGCACAGGTGTCTAAGAAACCTGGCAAGTAGCTCTTGCTGAAATCAACATATACAAATATTTGGAGGTCATTGGGTGAGGGACAAATATCAGGGTTTCAGAGGCTCCTGCTAGGTTGAGGCTATTTTTCAAATATTGCTCATTCAAATTTCTGGGTCAAACTGGAGAGTAAAGGAAAAGATACATAAAGAAAAAACAAATTAACTCAATTCTTTTAAAATTGATTTTTAACCACTTTTCTCTCCATTTAAATTCTTTGTTTCGCCCAGTGCAGCAAATCTCTTTTTGTGTATCATTATCGACTCCAACCATGGACATATCTTTACATCTCAGTGGAGTCTTCAGCTCTTCTTATTTTGCTTTTTCATTTTCTTTTCTCTGTTTATTCATGATGATCTCTCCCTCCCTCCCTCTCCCTCTCTCTCTCTCTCTCTTAATATTTGAGATTCATGTTCCTTTTTCACTAGTTTCCTTTCTTTGTTTTGCAATTCCACTTTTTCTCGTCACAGACAAGATGCCCTCTGTCTTCTCTTCCAACACAAGGCAGTAGCACAGATGATCAGATGTTCCATTTTGAGGTCATTGTGAAGCTGATGTGTTTTGCAGAGGGGAAGAAATGAGGCAGCAAAAGCCCCCTGCCCACCTCATCAAGGGGCCATGCATTGTTTCCAGCTGTCTCCTCTGACAGTTTCCCCATTGGAAGAGGCACCAGAGAGACCACCTGGGAGCTTCTCTTGACTGCTTGGAGCAGCTGCATCTGCCTTTGCCAAGCATATAATAAAGGCCTGGAGCATGGAAAGAGTTTCAGTCAGAGCATCCCTTACTTCCCATTAAAAGATTCACAGAGATGAGAAACCATATACCGTATATACTCGAGTATAAGCTGAGTTTTTCAGCCCATTTTTTGTGCTGAAAAAACCCCCCTCGGCTTATACTCGAGTCAGATTCCCCTCTGGGATAAAAATGGTGTGGAGCTCCGGAGCTGGGCAGGCGCTTCCCTGCTTCCGTGTTTCCTTTGCAACTTTTAAGCATGGGGGTAATCGGAAGCAGAAAAGTTCTTGCATGAGGATATATTGTTTTTTCTTTTTTTAATTGTTTTTATGGGGGGGAAAGACCCACCGTCATGTGAGAATGCTCAGACACAAAATCTATCTGCCTGAAAATAAGTGTGTGTGTGTGTGTGGGAGGGATTTTAACAGAGGGAAGATGTAGGGAGAAGGCAAAAGTGATGGAAGATCCTTCAGGGGAAACTGAGGGGGAGACTCACCCTTGGTCCAGATGAGCCCTCTTCCCCGCCCCCTAAGGAAGCAGAGGCAGCCAGCAGGGCAGGCAAGCCCCGCTTCACAGACTCCGTCCGTCCTCACTCCCACCCACCCACCCACCCAAAGCCACGAAGTCCCCCAATCGCGCAGCCCAGAATCGCCCTCCCTCAGGGGGCAGCAATGACGCCTGGTTTTTCCCGAGACAAGAAGCTCCGCCATGCGGCAGCGCTTTGCAACGGCTCTTCCTTTTTGCCTTTCCCTTCCCGAGGCGACGCGGGACTGGGGCCGCACCGGCGGTAGCAACTCCCGACAGCCCCAGCCGGACACCTGAGCGGAGCCCGGGCGGAACTGCCTGTTGCCGCCGTGGGCGCCGTTGCAGGGCGCCCGGCTGCCCAAGTAAAGAACAGGGCCGCGCCGGACCATCGGAGAAGCGGAGCAAAGCCGGACACCAGCAGCCGCCTCCTCGGCGCAGAAAGCCTCCCCAACCAGCCGGCCGGTCTCCTCCTCTTCGGTCACACAGAACAAACAGGCAGAGAAGGAGGAGAGCAGCTGACCAGCCGGGGAGGCCTCCCGTGCTGCGAAAGAGGCAGCCAACGATCTCCGGCGCCGTCCTGCTCCACGTGCTGGCTGCTCGGACTTGCCAGGCCCGGCACATAGAACAGGGCGGTGCCGGATGTTGGAGAAGCCGAGCGGAGCCGGGGATCATTAGCTGCCTCTTTTGCAGCACAAGAAGCCTCCCCAGGCAGAGAAGGAGGAGAGCAGCTGGCCAGCCGGGGAGGCCTCCCGTGCTGCGAAAGAGGCAGCCAACAATCTCCGGCGCCGTCCTGCTCTACGCGCTGGCTGCTCGGACTTGCCGGGCCCGGCACATAGAACAGGGCGGTGCCGGATATTGGAGAAGCTGAGCGGAGCCGAAGCCACCTCGGCTCATGTTGTTTTCTGAGCCCGTGAGCCTAGAGCAAGGGCGCTTTCATTGCATGGCGGAGCTTCTTGTCTCGGGAAAAACCAGGCGTCATTGCTGCCCCCTGAGGGGAGGGCGATTCTGGGCTGCGCGATTGGGGGATTTCGTGGCTTTGGGTGGGTGGGTGGGTGAGAGTGAGGATGGATGGAGTCTGTGAAGCGGGCTTGCCTGCCCTTGCTTGCTGCCTCTGCTTCCTTAGGGGCGGGAAGGGGGCTCATCTGGACCAAGGGTGAGTCTCCCCCTCAGTTTCCCCTGAAGGATCTTCCGTCGCTTTTGCCTTCTCCCTACATCTCCACTCAGGTGTCCGGCTGGGGCTGTCGGGAGTTGCTGCCGCCAGTGCGGCTCCGGTCCCGCGTTGCCTTGGGAAGGGTGGGGCAAAACCAGGAGCCGCTGAGCCTGCGCTCCGGTGCCGCTGCTGCTGTTGCAAAGCGCTGCCGCGGCTCTTCCTTTTTGCCTTTCCCTTCCCGAGGCGACGCGGGACTGGGGCCGTGGGCGGTAGCGACTCCTGACTCAGGGGGCCTCCGAGTGAGGGGAAGAGAGTGACTCCTGCCTCCCGCTGTCATCATCATCATCTTCTTTTGGGTTAGTGAATCAATTAAACCTTTCATGATAGTGAGATCGTTTCCCAAATTAATTATTTTTATTTTTGAAATTTACCAGTAGCTGCTGCATTTCCCACCTTCGGCTTATACTCGAGTCAATAAGTTTTCCCAGTTTTTTTGTGTAAAATTAGGTGCCTCGGCTTATATTCGGGTTGACTTATACTCGAGTATATACGGTAATCCATAGAGGGGATTTATTTATTTATTTGTTTATTTATTTATTTTACTTTGCTGGGTAGTTTTATTTGGTTTTAAATCAAAAAAGGACTTTTCAACTTTTTTGTTTGTTTGTCCTGGCTATAAAGAAAGAGGTGAGAGTATACTTATATAGATTATATATACTGTATATAATTATATATAAATAGAATAGAATAGAATAGAATAGAATAGAATAGAATAGAATAGAATAGAATAGAATAGAATAGAATAGAATAGAATAGAATAGAATAGAATTCTTTATTGGCCAAGTGTGACTGGACACACAAGGAATTTGTCTTGGTGTAAATACTCTCAGTATACATAAGAAAAGATACATTCGTTAAGAATCAAGAATCATAAGGTACAGCACTGAATGATAGTCATAGGGTACAATCAGCAATCAAATCATACTAGGAAACAGTCAATATGTCATAAGGATACAAGTGAAAAAGTTACAGTCCTACAATCAGAAGTGGGAGTGGATGGGTGATAAGAAGTTGTTGTGGCTCCGGGTTTGGATTCTGCTCCTGTGGCAGATATGAGTTCAAGTGAGGAAGACATGGCAGAAAAATATGAACCGGCATTGCTGAGTGATTGGAATAGTAACCAGGATGAGGAGATGGAGGTAACAAGGGATGACAGACCTGAAATATTAGAGTGGTCAGAACCTTCTACCTCCTCTGGTGCTTTATCTGATCAGCAGCCGGGAATGGATGACAGGGAAGGAAGGAGGGAGTTTTCCAGCGGAGATGAGAATCTGGAAAACTTATGGTTAGACGTTAGGAACAGGAGACGGCTAAGGAGAAAAACCCAGTTAGAAAGAAAGAGAAGAGAGAGCCAATAATTAGGGTAATTAGCACGTGGCTTAAGTATAAAAGGACACAGCTGGCCTGGTGGAATTCGCCAGAAGCAAAGTGACTATTTGAGAGTGAAGACATTGCAGCCGAAGCTCTGAGGCTTGAGATTTATTGCCACGACAGGCTTGCCGGACAGGGTGAAGATTTATGCTGTGTATTGGGATTTTTGCCAGCCGTTCTTTTGTGAAACTTTGTTTTAGTTTGAATTACTTCTGAAATGGCTGTTTTGGGTTTTATCTCGCCTGAAATTAAGGGGAGACATAACAAGAAGTGATGAGAAGGTTAATAGTAATAGTAGTGCAGACTTTGTAGTAGATGAACAGTGTTGAGGGAATTATTTGTTTAGCAGAGTGATGGCTTTCGGGGAAAAACTGTCCCTGTGTCTAGTTTTTCTGGTGTGCAATGCTCTATAGCGTTGATTTGAGGGAAGGAGTTGAAATCGTTTATGTCCGGGATGTGAGGGGTTTGTAAATATTTTCAGGGCCCTCTTTTTGACTGCAGTATACAGTATATATTTACTGTATACTTATATAGAGTAACACTGCCACCCAGAGGCTTGAATACATTGTTTGTTTTTATTTTGTTTTTCATTTTTGAGAATAAAGGAACTTGGAACTTTATTTCAAGGACTTTCCAGCCTGTCTGTTTATGTGCTTTAACAAGATAGAGGGATGAGCTTGAAAGAATGTTATTGCAGGTGCTTTTCTGGTAAACTATCTGTTGCTGGAGTCTGGAGTTGAAAGAAAAGAGTGACCTTGAAAAAGAGCTCTATAGAAATTTGTTTGGATTTTGACAAGAGAGCCTTGGATATTGTACTGTGGCAGTGTTTTTCTTTGTGACAGAAAGTTTTTTTCCCCTTCTGCTTCCCCCCCCCCTTTTTTGTTTTTGCTTTTAGCTGGCATCTGTGCCTGATTAGCTTTTCAGATGGAATTTTCTTTTTCATCCATACTTCATCTTGAAGAACTTTCTCTGAGTCTGTAGACCCCACTTTGGCTCCCTGTGTATTGATTTTACTTTTTAGCTCAAATGTCTATATTGTGTCGCTTGGGTCATGTATGTCAAGCTCGAAATTGACATATGTGTAGCCATTTTAGTTAGGCTTAGTATATATTCTTTTTCTTACTTTCTCTTTGGCAGTCATGGGGGAAGGGTTTCGGGCTTGGCACATTCCTAAGGGGGGAGGAGTGGAGATAGAGTTGTTTAGGCTAGGAGATTCTTCTTCCAGTGGGAACACAGTTGACCATGCTGAAGCCCCTTGAGATGAAGATTTATGTCATCAAGCAACGTTGAATTACTTCTCTTGGAGAATGTGACTTTGGGGGTTGTTTCTAACTTCTAATATTGTGGGGTAATTCTGGGTTGTGTCAGATCCAGAATTACCACAGACTTTGCCAATTTGATACTTTCCTAAATAAAAGAATTTGTTTTGGAAGATGGCATTTGTTCTTTTCATTTTAAATGGATTTCATCTCTTGGAAACCTGACAATGTATTTGAGAGCACAAATGAAAATGTATGAAAGATACAATGTACAAGACACTCAAAGGAGGCCAGGGGACCTCAGAGATCTTCTAGCCCAACCCCCTCCTCAGTCCTTACACCAGTCCAGGTTGTGTGCTCCTGTGTGTATGAGGGGAAAGTAAGTATTGTAAATGAACTACAAGACCTAACATAAGTTTTATTATTAAAGTGTTCAATGAAGGTGATCTATATTGTGCATTTGTATTCGTGTCTCTTGTTAGATATATTGAGAACAGGATGCTGTGCACAATGGCTGCAGGTCAGAAGGAAGGTAAGGTGTAAATTTGAGAAGAAAAAGAAGGAAGGATGAATGGATGGATCTATGGAGATTCTCACTCATTCAGGCCATCGTTGTCCTAAAGGTGCATTATCCAAAAGGCTACTCAGAGAACTAACAATCAGATTATGACTGCAAAGAACGTAAATGCTTCCATTCTCCACCAGTCAGTTAGAACTGAAGAAGCTTCTTGGATGAGAAGTGAAACCTTTTCAAAGAAGAAACTAAGTAATTCCAGTTGTCTTTTGATACAAAATACCTTTGGTAAGTAAGTAAGTAACTAAGTAAGTAACTAAGTAAGTAAGTAAGTGTTGGAAGAATTATTCTTCTGGGTTCAGTTCCAAGTGGGGAAAAAGACACTGGAAACATGGAGGCTGTTTGGAAAGATGGTTTAATGGTAGACAGGACCACATGGCTTGGAGCTCTAAAGGAGAATGATCACATGCTTCAAGGTGAAGGAAAAGAGAAGGACTGAGATGCTGAGAGACCCTTAGTTGTATACCCTCTGTTGGGCCCCACCTTAGTCTTTCCTGTTTTCCTGTGTAAGAAATGTATCCCATTGGCTGCCAGACACCCAGGGGTGGGGGGTCTTAGCTAACTTTGTAAGCTTTGTCTGGACCACATGGCTTCACCCGAGTTCCAGGCTTGGTTGAGCCTTACTGGATGATGGTGTAATGAAAGGGCTTTAGGCAATTCCTATCTTTGTTATGTAAAATATTCTGGGCCAGGCCTTAATGGCCCACCCATTAACAAAGGTGGGGGTGAGTTTCTGCTTCTGAGGTGAATTTCTGCTTCTGAGTTTCTACTCTTTAGGGGAAATATTCTGCCTTTTTAATAGTTCCTAGGATATTTCATTCTTCTAACTTCCTACAGAAAGAAGGAAGGAAGGAAGGAAGGAAGGAAGGAAGGAAGGAAGGAAGGAAGGAAGGAAGGAAGGAAGGAAGGAAGGAAGGAAGGAAGGAAGGAAGGAAGGATCCCCCAAAACAAGCACCATACATCTGATTTCTAATTTTCAGTGGTATTTTCCAGAGAGTTAGTGTGCATCTTTCTTTGTATTTTGGCTTCCTTTACAACAGAGGCACCAGCATATCAAGCAAAAGACTTTTTACACAAGAGATATTTTTAAGAAAATGCCCCCATATACAAGTTGGCCCACCTGCACCCAATCACCATCTGTAGGCACTGGCTGCCTTTTGCCTTAGGTTCAGCAACTGGCAGCTGAAACCCCACCTTCAAGGCCTTTAAGCTTTCAAAATCTCTCTTTTGGCTTCTACCTTGTCTCACAGCCAGCTGAGATGAGCTTTAACGTTAAAAAGCAAGAAAATGAGGAGATAGGACAGCCTCCTCCTTTTTCCAAATTGAAAAAGCTCCCTTTCTACCCTTCCAGTTCTATTCTGATTCAAATGATTCAGATTGCACCAGGGGGCACCCTCTGATATGAGAAGGGAACAGGCGCTTCTCATTTTGGCCACTGGAGGGCGAAGGTTTCGGCTGGCTTTCCAGAGGAGGCTGAGAAGGGAGGGACATCCCTGAGGCTGAAGGAGAGACTTGCAGGGGAGGGATCCAGGCGTGGTGGGGGGTGGGGTGGGCTCTTCCCATGCAAAGAGAGGCTGAGAAGGGAGAGAGATACATGCACAGCCCTCTTCCGAATTCAATCCTGGATCGAGTGCATGATGGAGGAAACCACCAGGTTCTCAAAAATTCAAGCCTGGAACTTCAGGAGCCTCCGATACCAGGAAGCTGAGGGTCCCCGAGGACTTTGCAGCCAACTCCACAACTTTTGTAGGCGATGGCTGAGTCCAGAAAAGCACACCAAAGCCCAGATGCTGGACCTGGTTGTTCTGGAGCAGCTCCTGTTCCTTCTACCCCCAGAGATGGAGAGTTGGGTGCGGGAATGTGGAGCAGAGACCAGCTCCCAGGCGGTGGCCCTGGCGGAAGGCTTCCTCCTGAGCCAGGCGGAGGAGCAGAAGGAGCAGGTTGAGTTGGAGGTGAGGCACTTTAGGGAGCTCAAATGGGAATAGAGAATGTGTTTGAATACTTCCCAAACTTCTCTGGCATTTATACGTGGAGATCGTCCACGAGTTCTTGTAGGACATTGTTTTCTCACTCAACCTCACTGATGGATATTGGGGGCTTTGAGGTTGTGTTCCGGATATAAGAATCCACTTTATTTTGTTTGACATACATTAATTCTGCTTCTTTTTTTCTTCCTCTGATTTGAAGTGCTGCACTGTGGAGATGAGAGATCCAGAGGGAAAGAAGAACCCATCAAATCCCCCTCAGGAGCTACTTTTCAAGAGGTTGCCTTGGGAAGATCCAAGTCGGGACACCTCAGGAGGTAATTGAAGATCCATCTGTCTTATCTTTGCTATCTCTTCTCTTCTATAGAATACCTCCTCTATTTTGTTAATTATGCATTTTGAAATCATTTATTCCTTACAGAGAAACAAAGAATGAAGTTTTCTGGTTTTTCTGGTGGACCTCAAAGAGCTGTTGAACCTCCAAATCAAGTAAGAAAGGGAAAACTTATTAGATTTGTGTTCCCCTTTCAGGAATTGAAGGAAATGTGCATAGTGCTGTCTCCTTTTATTTTCCCTCCTTGATTGGATTGGATTATTTTGGTGTTCCTGAGTAACATAGAAAACACAATAGTAGGTTCAAGTTGGTCTCAATCAGCATAGCTTCCTGTGTAGAATATTACTGGGACATGATGGTTTGTCATTTCTGCCCTCAGATTCTGTTTAGGAAATGTTTACAAAGACCACCGTTTAACTTGTTCTGCTACCTTAGGCACCCCCCACCCAACTGTCTGGAATGCCCTACCTGATTCAGTTGTCTCAGCTACAAATTTTCAGAGTTTCAGTCACAAATTGACTTCCATGGACCTCACTTCATAGTTAAGCGGTCAATATAGGGGATGTGCATAAGTATACTGACGTGCCTATCATCCCTGTCATCATATTTTTATTCTCTTATTTTTGTTCTCATATTTGTTTGAGAAATTCCAATAAATAAAATAAATAAAACTATGAGTTTACAAGAAGTAATTTTTTCAAAGTCCTTCAAGAAGTATGAATAAACACGTCACATGGCAGTAACTGCAAGATATCCATTCTTCTTGTAATTCTTTGACTTGGAATTTTGCAAGGCTAATGAAAAGTAACTATATGTTCACATTGCCACATTGCCATTTTTAAAAAAGCCTTGTTTATAACCAGTAGTTCAAAAAATAAGCAAATTAAAAAAAGAAATCCAAAAAAAGTGGCCACGTAGAGTATGTAATCAAGGTACTTTGGGATACAAAATATTTTCAATCTTCTCATTTGTGTCTGAATCCCAGAAGTGGGATTACTTTACTGAATGGCACTAAAGGTTTTGCATAATCAACTTGACAAAACTTGCCCCAAATATTTCTTCAGTCAAAGAAATTTTCAGGTTTGTCCATTTTCTCACCTAAAATTTAGGATTTATGTGATGCAGACATTTAACGGTCCATATCTTTGCTTTGGGAATTTGGGATCAATGGAACAGAATGACGGAGTTGGTAGGGATCTTGGAGGTCTTCTAGTCCAACCCCCTGCTTAGACAGGATATCATTTGAAATAAATGGCTGCCCATTTGTTTCTGAAACACCCCCAGTGTTGGAGCACCCACAATTTCTGGAGGCAAGTCATTCCACTGATTAATTGCTTCCACTCACAGGATATTTCTCTTTAGTTGTAGGTTGGTTCTTGCCTTGAATAGTTTCCATCCATTGCTTCATGGAACACTGCTATCATGTCACCCCCTAGTCATTCTGTTCATTAAACTAGATGTACCCAATTCCAGCAACTATGCTTTATATGTTTTAGCCTCCAGTCCAGTAATAATTTGTGTTGCACTTCTCTGCACTCCTTCTAGAGTTTCAAGATCTTTTTAACATAGTGGCAACCAAAACTGGATGCAATATTGCTAGCGTGGTCTTACAAAGGCATCATAAAGTGATACTAACACTTCATATGATCTTAATTCTATCCCTTTTTAATGCATCCTATGATTGTGTTGCTATTTTTGGCCACTGTAACACACTGCTGGCTCATGTTTAAGTGATTGTCTACTAGGACTCCAAAATCCTTGTTGCACTTACTACTTTTGTGCTAAGTATTACCTGTTCTATGCCTGTGCATTTGGTTTTTCTTTCCTAAATGTAGAACCTTATATTTCTCACTGCTGAATTTCATTTTGTTAGATGGTGCCCAATGTGTCGATCCTTCTATATCTCGAGCCAATTTTTTTGAGTGTTGTTATTTCTATCAATTAGGTCTTGTCTGCAAATTTGATGAGTTCCCCTTCTATCCTCTTATCTAAATCATTGCTGATGATGAACAGATCTTCTGAATCCTCCTGTTGTGTTCTTTTTTTCCATGTACAGGAGAGTCTTGTGTCCTTCGAGGAGGTGGCTGTGTATTTCTCTGAGGATGAATGGTCTCAGCTAGATTCTGACCAAAAAGCACTGCATTCGGAAGTCATGCTTGAAAACCATAGGAACGTGGTCGCTCTGGGTAAGAGTTTTCTAGTCCCCAATCAGAGAGTTCAAGAAGACAGATTACTCTGATAGTTTTTGTTTTAAAAAAATCACTAATCACATATCGTCTCCTGGGAGGGAGGATAGGATCTGGCCTTCTCGTACTCCAAGGAAGGAAAGAGTTAATGTCTCTTTGCTTAGATGTGCCATTTCTTATCTGTATTTTTCAATTTTTATTTGAGCTTATCTGTGGAGGCTGAAAAGAATGAGGTGTGCTTTTATGTGTCCTCTGGAGATCATGTGAGAGGATTGTGCTGTCATTGTTGTCATTAACTGCTAAATATGGCGCATTAACTACTCAATGCTAATGGGCAGGCTTTCTGTGACTATGTCCCGCCCCTTTACAAATGCAGAAGAGATTCTACTGTAATACAGGAAGAAGCAACTTCCTTTATCCCTATCCTATCCTGTTCTGTCCTGACCTATCGTATCAATTATTCTTCCTCTGGAATTTCCAAAAATTGTGTGAGTACAGAACTTTCATGCTCAGGCCATGGAAGAGTGCATTCTCTCAAAGCAATTTGAAAAGGAAGGCCTCATGCAGTGTGACTCAGAGCATCCTAGGGTATAGGTAATCCCGAGTTAAGACAGTTCACTTAGTAACCATTTGAAGTTAGGACCTACCCCCCCCAAGTACTTAAGAACCAGCCCCCAAATTATGAATTTGGTAGCACTACGGCACTGTAACATTCATCCTCCCCCACTCCCCCCACCCCAGACTAACTTTGTGACAATGTAGTAAGCGTTTCTCTGCTTGTGAGATCACGCATTAAAGGAGTTTAGGGACTATTCTCTGTGAACTGAGACAAGCCCTTTAAAGCTGATGAGGCTTTGGGACAGTGAAGTAGCCTTAACCCACCCCAATAAATCTTAAGTTTTCTAATTCCTCCTTGGATGTTTCCCCTGATTATTCCTTAATTCAAAACTGACTGAGTGAGATTTGCATATATATAAATAATTGTAAAGAAAGAGATGTTTTCTAGATATTTTCAAAGCTTTCATGACTCATGAATATAGAAACCATCATGTCTATATCACAGCACTGCAGGCATGGAAAATACAACATAATGGAATTTTGGAAAAGTTCAGAACAAAATTTGTTGACTTTCTACAGTTTGATAATTTTCCACTAACATTGTTAATCATTTTCATTTATCTTTTCCTTTGAAGGTAATAATGGGCAGGAGAATCAAGATTCCTGTGAATTGTTCCAAGTGATCGATGCTAAGGATCGAATGGCGAAATTTGGAATTCGAATAGCTTCCGAAAGCCATGAGAAAAACCAATCAAATAATTGGAATCAGAAAAGCTCATCTTCCACTGATACTCTGATGCAAGACTTTCTTGCCCAACAAGAGAAAATAAGGAAAAAATATATTGGGAAAAGTGTGAAGCTAATTAAAGTTAAATCACATGTTAGCAAACATTATTTAAGCCAAAACAAATCAGAAGATGCTATAAGAAGAGACAATGAACAAAATTACAATGGGACACTCATACATTCTCTTGGAAATAACTCTCTTATATCTCAAAAAGTGATTCACAGAAAAAAGGACCCTTATAAATGTTTGGAATGTGGAAAACATTTTAGAACAAGCAGGCAACTTACTTCCCATGAAAGGATTCACACTGGGGAGAAGCCGTATAAATGCAGAGTGCGTGGTAACAGGTTCAGAAGATATAGTAATCTTATTTTCCATAAAAGGATCCACTCAGGAGAGAAGCAATATAAATGCATGGAGTGTGGGAAGACCTTTGCTCAAAGAGGTAATCTTATTTCCCATATAATGATCCACACAGGGGAAAAGCCATTTAAATGCATGGAGTGTGGAAAGACCTTTGCTCAAAAAGGTAATCTTATTTCCCATATAATGATCCACACAGGGGAAAAGCCGTTTAAATGCATGGAGTGTGGAAAGACCTTTGCTCAAAAAGGTAATCTTATTTCCCATAAGATTATCCACACCGAGGAGAGGCCATATAAATGCATGGAGTGCGGAAAGACCTTTGCACTCAGCAGTAGACTTTGTAATCACAAAAAGATTCACACAGGAGAAAAGCCATTTAAATGCATGGAGTGCGGAAAGACATTTGCTCAGAGCAGTAGTCTTGCTTCTCATAACAAAATTCACACAGGAGAGAAGCCATATAAATGCATGGAGTGTGGAAAGACCTTTGCTCAAAAAGGTAATCTTATTTCCCATATAATGATCCACACAGGCGAAAAGCCATTTAAATGCATGGAGTGTGGAAAGACATTTACTCAGAATGGTCATCTTTCTTCTCATAAAAGGATCCACATTCGGGAGAAACTATAGCAATAACAATTCCACTTAGATTTATATACCACTCCATAATGCTTCACTGCACTCTCTGGGAGGTTTACAAAGTCAGCATATTGTCCCCAGAAATCTGGGTCCTCATTTTACTGATCTCAGAAGGATGAAAGGCTGAATCAACCATGAGCCTGTCACAATCAAACTCCTGGCTGTGGGCAATTAGCCTATAGTACTGCGTTCTAACCACTGACCCACCATGTCTCTATAGATTTTTATATGTATGCACATTGTACCTTTTGGATCCCAATGAGACAAGGTTCAATCCAATAAGATAAAATTTAATGTGGAGTAACGTAAGATTTTATGCTTGGGCAGGAAAAAGAGATTACAGGAAACCTGGCTGAAAAACAGTAACTGTGAGAGGGAATTTGGAAGTCCGAATGGATAATCACTTAAACGTGAGTCACCTGTGTGCCACAGCAGCCAAAAAAAAGCTGGTTGTATAAACAGAGGTTGGTTTGTATAAACAGAGGCATACAATCAAAGGCTCAGTAAGGCTACACCTGGAATACTGTATCCAGTTTTGATCATCACATTACAAAAAAGATGGTGAGACTTTGGAAGAATTGCAAAGAAGAGCAGCTCTGAAAACTAAAACAAATTAAGAACAGTTGCAGGATTTCAGTTTGGCTAGTCTAGAGAGAAGAAGGATTAGGAATGACATGATAGCAATATTCCAGTACTTGAGAGGCTGCCACAAAGAGGTCAATTTATTTTCCAAAGCACCAGAGGGCAGGACAAGAAGCAATGAATGTGAACAATCAAGGAGAGAAACAACCTGAAATTACAATGAGGACAATTAACTTATCAATGTCTTTTTTAAGTGAGGTCTCCAGAACAGTATTCCAAATGGGATTTGATTAAAGTCCTATGTAGCGAGTTTAGATGACCTTTTTACTGATGGTGATACATTTGGTGAGGCATCCCAGAATTTTGTTTGCCTTCACAACTGCCTCATTTTGCAGTTATTTTCTCAGTGCTGTGGTAACTTTGTCCATACGATTGTGTGAAAAAGTGCTGCTGGAACTCATTTACTCAAAGGCAAAATAGTTCTAGAGTTGTGGAAATATGTATACTTTGCATCTGTTCCAAGCTTTGTCCACACATGGAGCATTAAAGCAAGTAATTTTATTAAGTTCCCCTAACTATCCAGCCTACTGGCCAACCAAGGTAGTTCTTGATTTACAATAATTTATTAAATAACCATTCAAAATTTTAAATAAATGGTTTTAATTCAGCCAGAACCTGTACTTCAGAAAATTACCACAGTTGCTCTTGTTCAAACAGAAAGAATGGAAGTTGCCTCTGGAATGTGCGTGTGTTTGTGTAAACACACATATATACATACATACATAGACATACTATGCATTCAGAAAGTATTCAGATCCTCTTCACTTTTGTCAATTTTGTTATGCTGCAACTTGATTCTACAGTTGTAATTCATTTTTCTCTCATTAATCTCTGTATATTACACTTTCTGAAAGCACTGTGTGTGTGTGTGTGTGTGTGTGTGTGTGTGTAATAAAATCAGACTTGCAGAAGTCTCAACCTTTTTTAGTCAAAGGCTTCTCATTGCTAATTACTCATCAGTTACAAAGTCCTGAGGTAAAAGAAAGGCACAGTTTATAGACAATGGATTGATCATTGTTGTTAATGTCCATTTTTCCCCTACACCAATTTTTTCAATGGAATGGGATAACTCACCACAGCCAAGTCACCATGGCCAACTCACTGCAGGACAACTTGCCATGGGACAATTCAAAAATTATTTAAAAGAATTAAAAGATAATTTTTGTCATTCACATTTCATTTTGTTCCCCCTTTAGCATCTTTTCTTTAATAATTCTATTCCATAATTTCTTTAATTTTAATATAAGTCTTGTCCCTGAACAAATTGCCCTGTGGCAAGTTGTCCTTGATAAATCCCGCAGCGAGTTGGCTGTGGCATGTTTTAATATTTGTAATTTCAAGTATGTTGTTCTTGAGTTCACAGTCAATGGGGAAGCAGCAGCTCTGGTATCAAGCCAAAGAGAATCAATCTTATCATTTTGCCCTCTGCACAGGCAGAGATACTCAGTGGAAGATTTCCAAAACAAGGTGTCAGCGTTCCAGGAAAAAAAACGTCAGCACCAAAACTCCGAGACAGGCATTTTCTCAAAGTTCCATTTTATTAAAGTTGTCATACTGGCACACCTGGGAAAACCCGAATCTGAGAGTTCTGGGTTTTCATCCAATAATTAAAAATCCCAAAATCCATCCCTTGCACCCATCACTCCATCACATGCCCCAATCACCATCCATTCCAACTTAAGAAATATCTTAAACCAGGGGTTGCCAACCTTTTGGACCTCAGAGACCACCAAATTCATAATTTTAAATCCCGGGGACCACTAACATGAATTTTGACTGATGGTGGTTTGCTGATATTGGTGGGAGAGAGATAGAGAGAGAGAGAGATCTAATCTAACCTCTCTCTCTCCCTCTCTTTCTCTCTCTCTCTCTCTCTCTCTCACACACACACACACACACAAACAGAGGCAGGGGTGGGATTCAAATTTCTTAGCAACCAGTTCTGTGGGCATGGCCTAATTTGTGGGTGTGGCTTGGTAGTCATGTGACAGGCTGGGCATGGCTTGTATGTAAATATTATAAATATTTATGTAAATATTGAATTTTTTATAATAAAAGATCAACTTTTACCCAAAATCAGGCAAAGCAGGCAGGCAGATTGAGTTGCTCACAGAATCACAGATTAATTCAGAGATCTATCTTTCTGCCATTGGCTCCCTGAGTCTGTCACATAAAATTTGCTTGCAAGCAAACCCATACAATTTGCTAGCAAGTGTGGAAAGGGAACTTCACGAGGACAGTAGTGTCACCCAAGCAGGAAAAGCCCAAAGGGAACATCAGGCCAGCCATAAAACAAACTTGCATAGGAAAAGGAATCAAAATAAAAGGTATTAAAGAAGCCCCTTAGACAAAAGCCCAAATAATTAAGAAAACTAGGGAAACAAGAAAAGAAAACCCTTACAAACGCAAGACATGCCAAATCAGCAAAACAAACAGACAAAAGACACAAAATATATCACAAAGGAGACAGACAGGAGATTACCACAAAACAAATATGAGAAACCATTAAGCTAAAAGAGATTAGGACGAGACCGATAATACAATCAAACCACCCTGCAAAGTTTGCCTTCCGCACCCCGTGGATTTTACCCTCCGGCAGGAATAAAGACAACTGACAGGATTTAAAACATTAAGAAATACAAACACAAGCACTCACACACAAAAGGAGAAAAGGGTATAAAAATCAGGGACTTACCATACGAAGCTAGCTAGGCCAGGAACGCAGCCTCCTCGCTATCTCTCGCCTTCCTGAAAAATAAAAAAAGATCCTGCTTTCAAGCAGTTGTCCGTATCCTTGCGCCGGAGCTCTCCCAGCGGGAAAATTCGAATCCTCAGAAGAAAGGCATTTTGACAGCCTTTCAACACAAGCAAACTCACAAAATTAACTCACAACACACCATGTATGTAAATATTGAATTTTTTATAAAAAAAGAACAACTTTTACCCAAAATCAGGCAGAGCAGGCAAGCAGATTAAGTTGCTCATAGAATCACTTAGAGATTGGTGTTTCTGCCATCGGCTACCTGAGTCTGCACTGAATAATAGAAGCTTCAGGCTCAGCTCTGCTTTTAGATTAGCTAGAAAGCAAGAAATCTGACGATTTCCTGCTTTCTAGCTAATCTAAATTTCCCGACACAACAGAACAACTGATGATCAGAAAAAAAAAGGAAAAATAGCAACTTAGCAGTGAGTCTGTGGGGAGGGTTCCTGCAGGTCATGTGGGCAGTACAGCCTTGTGTTCCCCCGCAGCCTGGATTAATTGCTTTGGGGGGTGCTCTGGGAGTGACATTTCTCTGAGATTCACTAAAATTTTCTCACAGACCACCAGTGAGTCGCGACCCACCAGTTGGTGACTACTGCCTTAAACTATTCCTCATCTAGGTGCAGGAATAACTTAACCTTGACTGTAAAGAAGAATGCTATTATGTCTAACAATAAACACTCTACAAAATCCCTCCTCCCAATTTCCCAGGCATAGGAATCCGGCAGTGTGGAAGCTTCTGGTGCTAATATGACTTCCAAAGCTGACACAAGGAACAAATCTTAGGGATACGATAGCATTAGAAATATAGAAATAGAAAAGAATAGAAATAGAAAACTTTGTCACTTTAAATGTACACTAATCAGCATACATTAAAATGAAATTTTGTTGCATCTAGCTCTCAAAGGATAACCATTATGCATATATTGACATATACACACATACATAAATATCACAGTCTAATTCGAGCATATACATCTACATGGCGAAAAAAGAATCCCGTGAATTTACAAGATGGATGGCATAAAGAACAAAGCTGTTACAGAATCTAGTGGTCCTGCTGTAGATACTTTGAAAACTCCTCCCAGAAGGGAGCAATAGAAACAGACTGTAAAGTGTGTGTGGGGGGGTCTCTAACAATGCTTAGAGCTCTAAGCACATAGTGCTTATAAGGAGTATCCTGAATAACGGGGAGAGCTTCCTGTAATCTTCTCAACTGTCCTTACCACTCTATGTATGGACCTTCTATCTGAGGCATATCTACCACCAAACCAAACAGTGATAGTTTGATAAAACATTTTCAATTGTGCTTCTATAAAAAGTGGCCAGGACAGGAGTGTCAGCCTCCAAGAATCCTTCTTCTGTTTCTTTCCAGCTGCCATAGAACGGGATGGGGGGGAGATTAATTGGGCTTTGTGGGTGGAAGAGTGCTAGAGGAGTTGGTGAAATGTATGTTTTGACTATGCTTACTTGCTTACTGCACAGATGTAGCCTCTTATCTATTCAAGCCAAGGTCAACCGTCCTGGCGTGTCAGATGTCTGAAACACTACCCAAAGATGCCCCACATGACATTATACACATCTCAGATTGGATGGCCAGTTTGAACTATTGGGAAATAACTTTGTATCTGTGATTTTTGCACCTATTGCCTCAGATCTTGTATTCTTCTGATGGTACCATTTTAATTTTCAGTAAAAGTCCTTTTCTCTATCATAATGGAGTCTAAGGTTTTCTTTCTTGGATTTTGAATGGAGCCTCACCTGACAAGGAGAAAGATGTGCTCTCATCTGATGCAGGAAATGCAAATGCTGGTTTGCACACTTCACTAAAGGTAATTATTTATAATGTAATTTGTAAAAGTAATTCAGATAACCTGAAGGGTGATGGGGAGGGGAAAACTCGTGGGTTGTTTCTCAAGGCCTTGCATTCCCTCTGGCTTTTATCTTCTCCTCCATTGGTCCTGTTCTCCAACCAGTTTACTTGCAGACAGGAGGCATGGGGTGGGGGAGGCCATTTTACAGAGCTGAGGCAAAGGGGAAGAAAAAACCCAGAGAAAGCTGAAGGGAAAACCTCAGATAGGAGTTTGGGCAAAAAAATGTGGAGCACGAAGCCAGATGCCACCAGCAAATCTCTTCTGAATAACAGAGTTGGAAGGAACATTGGAGATGTTTTAGTCCAACTCCCTGTTCAAGCAGGAAATCCTACACCATTTCAGACAAACGGCTGTCCAATTGTTTCTTAAAACCTGTGCTGGAGCACCCACAATTTCTGGAGGCAAGTTGTTCCACCGATTAATTGTTCTGTCAGGAAATGTATTCTTAGTTCTAGGTTAGTCCACTCCTTGATTAGTTTCCATTGCTTCTTGTTCTGCCTTCAGGTGATTTGGAGGACAACCCCTCTTCATTGTGGCAATTCTTCTGAGCACTGAAGCTCTTCAGAAGAGACACCTAGCTGCTTACTCACAAGTCTTCCAGTTTATTTTAATCACACATCTTAATACAAAGGATTTCCTACACTTTTCAGATTTGCAACTGACAAGTTCACATGCTTTTCTCAATACACTTAATCTAAGCCCTACACAAATGCCCATCACATTCATTCCTTTCCTTCAATTTAAGCAGCAATATGCTCTACCTGTGATTTTGCTCATTTACAATATTCAATAAAAAACGAGGAGGAAGAAAGAAAGAAGATAGAATACTACATTATCAAAAAAGCCAACTCCACTGGTCATATACAATTTGCCCCTTGTAGCTGGGAAATCAGACAAACAGTCCTGTGCAGCAGAGAGGAGAGTTTCTCATTGGTTTCACACAGGTGGCAGGGAAGAGTGGCTGTTCAATAGGGCATGAACACCACCCATCTATACACACTTCAAGCAATGAACAGCAAAAGGCAGACAATAAAAAGACTCCATAAAACAGGAGAGTAACAAGACACTTTTTAAGGGACACAACAGTCTCTCGATCTCCTGAAAAAGGCTCCCTATCTCTGCATGGGCACCTGCATCCACTAGGGTCTTGGTCAAGAGAAGGGAATATCAAATGCTTCTGGTTGCCTTAGATTCTACAGAGGCCTTTAGTTTCCTACTCATGTTTCCCTATGAGGTAAATTCCCTACTTAACCCTTAAATAGATTTTTGTTCATTCCACCCCACTCATGGATTTGACATTTATATTCCTTTTTTACTTTTTTACTTCATTTTGCGATTCCACTTTTCTCCAGTCACAGATGAGACGCCGTTTTCCCCTCTTCATTACTCCACCAAGGAGCCTCGTTGTGAGGTAAAAATTTTAGAACATCCACCAGTTTTGAGTTTTTTCTTTAATTTGGAACTGGTTTTCCTTCCGATATTTCTTTTTCGTCAGCATTATTTCTTTTGTCAGAAGCTGCTACCTGCTCTTTTCAATTATTCTTAGGCACCCAGAGCTGAGAATTTGAAAAGAGCAGCTGTGTATATTGAAGTAAAGCAATAAAAATCTACAGAAATCTCCATTTTCCTGACAGAATTTTTCCACTCCCTCCGCCGCCACCTTTTTCTGACAGGCAACCAATGAGAAGTCTCTTTACTGTTATTCTCAACGCCCATCATTTCTGCCCTCAGCCTCCCCTCAAAGGCGCGCTCCTCCTTCCCGCCCTTGTAGAGTCCCTGTCTCTGACACGAGAAGGTAACGCCGGGCGCTTCCCATTGGTCCACTGGAGGACGAACGTCACAGCTGGCTTTCCGGAGGAGGCGGGGCATCACTAAACGCTGGCCGCTCTAGGACGCCGGGCTCGCTCTCCTTAACCTTTGTGGCTCCGCAGAAGGCCGGAGAGTCTGCGGGAGAGTCTGGCCGAGGGAAGAGACCGAGTGGGGTGAGAGGAGGGTCGGCCTTGCGGGGGCCCAGCAGGAGAGGGGAGAAGTCGGGCGAAGTAAGGTTGTGTGAACCTGCCTCCCGCAGGGAGACTCGGCTCGGCTCTCCAAAGCACACCCTGAAGAAGAGGGGGGGGGCTCCTCAACCAGGGTTATTTCCTGGAATTTCATTCGGTTTGTTCGCCTGTTTTGGGTTTGGCAGGTGGTGTGAACCCTACTTGGAGGTAAATGTAGCTCTAGGTTTTAAAAAGGAAGCCCTTTCTTGTAAGTAAAATATATAAATATTGCAAATTTTAACACGCACACACTTAAGATTCATCTCCTCCAAGTAGCTTCCACCCCTACACCAGCTCTGAAAAAATACTTCCTTCCATGGGATGAGTGTTGTTCAGTGGTGAAATCCGTATTGTCTAATTCTTGAAATTTCTTTTCCATCTCAGATGTATGAAGTTGGAAGCCGTTTGTACGTCTTTGCATACAGCCAAAGTATCCCAGCTAAACTGAACTGCTTGCTGAAGTCACTCCTGCGGAAACAGAAACCATCCTCTGAATGAAAAGGTGTTTCGAGATCTAAAAACATTCCTTGGAGTTACTCCAGAGACAGGATGGAGACACAACTTTTAGCAAGTGAGACAACTAAAAAAGGCCCTTCCGCTGTTCAGGATGGAAGCTGTGGGGAAATCAGGGCAAGCATTGAGCAGGAGATCCTGGAGGAGGAAACCATCATCCATTCAGAAATTCAGCCCTGGAACTTCAGGAGCGTCCAGGAGGCTGAGGGTCCCCGTGGACTTTGCAGTCAACTCCACAAATTTTCCAGGCAATGGCTGAAAAGGGAAAAGTACACCAAAGCGCAGATGCTGGACTTGGTTGTGCTGGAGCAGTTCTTAGCCCTTCTGCCCCCAGAGATGGAGAGCTGGGTGCAGGAGTGTGGAGCAGAAACCAGCTCCCAGGCAGTGGCCCTGGTGGAAGGCCTCCTCCTGAGCCAGGTAGAGGAGCAGAAGGAGCAGGTTGAGTTGCAGGTGAGACACTTTCATCTAGGAAGCTCAGAAGGGAATAAGAAATGTTTTTGAACCCCTCCTTCCCAGACTTTTTTGACACTCGTAATATATGGAGATCTCTGGACATGCCTTGTGGATTTGAAGCCAACTCTTGAGCCAGGCTCAGGAGAAGGAACAGGTTGAGTTTCAAGTGAGGGATTTTTTTCTTGGAAGTCCAGAAGGGATTTGAAAGGAATGAAGGATGTATTTGAATTCTTCATCCCTTCTTTCCAGATTTCTCTGGCATCTTCTATTTATATAAAAGTGAAATACCACTCACGCATCACCACAAAATCTCTAGAACTGTAAAGCCTACAAACTTGAAATTTGGCACGTATGTTCCTCTTGGCTTCTAGGTGCTCACTAAGAAAGGATTTTTTGAAATGACCATCAGAGCAATAGTATTTCGTATATTATTATTAACACGTTCTGATGCTAAGGAGTTCTACTCCTGCTCCCAACCTGAAAAGAAATCTGTTCCAAATGCAAAATACAAGCAGAGGAGAGGAGTTTCAGTTCCAGTTTTAATTTCACAGCAGCAAACAACTTTAGTACAGAACAGTTGAGCTAAGCCCACCCAGGTTCCTTGCTGTCTCCTCCTTGCTCACACAGCAAATATTGTTTCAGTTTCCAAACAGCCCTCAATTCTCATACACTGACAGGATGCTAGCCAGATGAATACAGATGGATGCTGGTAGACAGAGGCAGATTTTTTTTTTCCCTCCGCAAAAAATATGCCCGACCAGTTTCGTAGCAAAGCACGGGTATCGAGCTAGTTCATAATATATGGAGATGTCACACCAATTCTTGTAGGACATTGTACCATTATTCATTGTAGATTTGAAGCAACCTTTCTTTTCTTACCCACTGTCACTGATGGATGTTTGGAATTCTGATAATATGTTCAGAGTACAAAGAATTTAGTTGATATTGTATGATATCCATTAATTGTTCTTCTTTTAATCCTGCTTCATATTTTTAATCCGCTGTGAAGATCAAGGATATTGAGGAAAGGAGGAATCTAGGAAATATCCCTCCAGAGTTGTTTTTCCGGAGGTTCTCTCAGGAAGATCAAGACACCTCAGGAGGTAATTGAAGGTTGCCACATTCCGCATAGAAATCTTAGCTCTCTCATTTTCTCCATGTCTTCTGTAGAATACCTCCTCCTAATTTGCTAATTATGCGTTTTAAACTTCTGTATCCCCCAACAGGTCTTCATAGTGGAGATGAAGGAGTGGTTGAACTCCCAAATCAAGTAAGTGGGAGAAATTAGTTTTATTAGATTTGTATTCTCCCTTTCCTCCAGGAAGACCACTCTCTATTTCCATTTTCCTTCCTGTTTGGCCTGGGTTATTTTTGTGTTCTTGAGCAATGTGAAAATGGGAATAGTATGATCAAGTTGCTCTCAGCTAGCTTAGCTTTCTCTGAAGACTGTTGTTGGGGCACAGTGGATTATTATTTCCATTGTCATTCTTTTTAAGATTTTTTAAAAATGTAATGTGCATGAGACCCCCCCACACTCCCTGTGCATGCGCACGCAACCCCTGCCATGCGCATGCGACCCCCCTGCCATAAGTGCGTGACTCCCTGCGCATGTGTGCACGTCTCCCGCATGCATGTCTCCCCCCATTCATGCGTGGCACATACCTGACAATTGGCTGGCGGGGGGCGCGTGTGCATGTGCAGTGGGTCTGTTCTGGGTAACGACTCGCGTGCTGACAGAAATGGAGGTAGATGATAGGTCAATCAATATACAGTGGGTTAGTATCACTGAATGGCACTGAAAGTCCTGAAGAATAAATGAAGTTGATAGATATGGCTAAACTACTTCTTCGGGCAAAGGTTTTTGGCTTCATACATTTTCTCAGCTAAACCTCAGATTCCTACCAAGCACAGCCCTGTAAGTTAGCGCATATCTGGTTTGGGAGTTTGGGAACAATGGAGCCGATCTTGAAAATCATCCTGGTCTTGTTCTGTTCTCTTTTTCCCCATATTCAGGAAGGTCCTGTGTCCTTCAGGGAGGTGTCTGTGTATTTCTCTGAGGAAGAATGGTCTCGGCTGGATCCTGACCAAAAAGCACTGTATTGGGAAGTCATGCTGGAAAATCATAGGAACATGGCCTCTCTGGGTAAGGGTTTGCTACCTTGCAATCAGACTGCTTAGGAAGTCATTCTGTAATCAGATCTGTTCTGATCAAGGCTTCCTGAGACCATAATTAATCACATGCTTAGTCCAAACAACTCTCTTTTTATTTCAACGATGGGAATTATGTTCATTCCCAGTCCGTATTGAGTCCCAAACAGTCTCTCGAGATAAGCACCCACCTTTATCTCCTTTGAATTGCTGCCAACAACTAAAGTGCTAAATTAACTGTAAAAAGCCAACCGGAATACTAAGTCCACACAGAGCTTCAAGTGAACAACGTTGCTTCCTGCAAAGGGTCCGGTCCCTTTGCTCCTCCTTTATGTCTTATGGGAGGGACCAATCACCTCCAAGCCTTATTCCCGAGTCTTAACTGTTCTTGCCTTCTGGCAGCTCTGTGCATGCGCGCACTGGGAACAGGCTCCCCTTGTTCCTCTGCCTTGCTGTCAGATTCTGGAGGCTCCGGAGTCAGCATATAACTCCCAGATGGCCCTGGCCCCATCTCTGCATTGGACGCAGGACCCTCGTCCTCCCCAGACTCCCAGACTGGCCCTTGTTCTTCCCCACTGTCTGACTCTGCTGCCGTCTCCGCAGGGTGCCGGTGGACCACAAAAAGTGCTATCAGCTGCACTGCGGGCAATCATGCTGTTCCCCAAGATTGTGCACCTTGTAGAAAAGTGCAAGGCAGCCTTTCTGAGTGAAAGTGGTGGTCCTAGGGCTCATGTTGATAGCCAGGCACCTACCTCAAGCCCAGCCTTGGCTCTACAGCTGAGGGCCCCTGTTCAGGGTAATCTGGATGGGGGAGGGAGATAATAGAGAATTGTTTTATCTTTTGTTTTATGTATGTGCGTGATGCCATCTAAGTCAAGTTAAGTGTCAAACTTTTGATGTGCTGAATCCAAACTTTTTGCCATCTCTGGGCTCAATAGCACCGTTTTCCAATTGTAAATCTGCTTTTGAGGCTTAATAGAAGAACTTTTGGTTTTCACCCCTGGAATCATATAATTTTGGTGAAAGAAAATGATTAACAAAGGGAAGATAGTTTGTATGGGAAGAAAAAGACATGTTTCAAAATTTACTTAGTTGTTACAGGTCTTTCCTGGAATTGGCACCCTTCAATAAATGTTTAGTTTTCTCCTCAATTCCTCTTGGACATTTTGTTTCCCCTGATTCTTCTTTAACTCAAATCAGAATAATTCTAAATAAAAAAGGATGTTTGCAATAGTGGTGATTAGTGGCGAAACAGGATGTTTTAGAACTTTTAATATCTTTTATAGCTCATGCATATAGGAATTATCATTTCTGTGTCATGCCATTGTAAGAGTGCAAACATGTAATTTGACTAGAATTCAGAGGGAAATGCATAGTACTTCCTATGGTTTTATTTTTTCCCTAACTTTGCTGTCATTTTCATTTTCCCATCTTTTTTTAAAGGCGATGATGGGAAGGAAAATAAAGATTCCTATGAACTATTACAAGGGAACACTGCTGGAGACACAATGGAGACATCTGTAATTGAAATGGAAGTAGAAAGATACGAAGAAAAACAGTCTGACGATTGGAATCAGGAAAGCTCATCTTGCACTGATGCCTCGGTGCAAGACTTCGTGGTCCAAGAAGGGAAAATAGAGGAATATATTGGGGAAAGTGTGAAGCAGATCAAAGACGAAATACATGCAGATGGACACTATTCATCCCAAACTAACGGAGAAGGTAATATATTCAGAGACAATGGGAAAAATTACAACTGGACATTCACTCTTTCTGGCGGAAATAGGTCCCTTACATCTCAAAAAAGGCCCCACACAGAAGAGAAGCAATCTAAAAGTTGGGAATGTGAAGAGACATTTAGAAAAGGCTATCGACTTACTTCCCATAATTGGAACCACACAGGTGAGAAGCCATATAAATGCAGAGAGTGTGGCAAGTGCTTCAGAAGACAGAGTAATCTTAGTACTCATAAAAGGATCCACACAGGGCAGAAGCCACATAAATGCAGAGAATGTGGGAAGGCCTTTGCTTATCCCAGTAAACTTACTACACATGAAATAGTTCACAAAAAGGAGAAGCCCTATAAATGCAGAGAGTGTGGCAAGTGCTTCAGAAGACAGAGTAATCTTAGTTCTCATAAAAGGATCCACACAGGGCAGAAGCCACACAAATGCATGGAGTGTGGGAAGGCCTTTGCTTATCCCAGTAAACTTACTACGCATGAAATAGTTCACAAAAAGGAGAAGCCCTATAAATGCAGAGAGTGTGGTAAGAGCTTCAAGACAAGTAGGTGTTTCACTTTCCACAAAAGAATCCACACAGGGGAGAAACCGTATCAATGCACGGAGTGTGGGAAGAACTTTAGGTTGAGGCAGCAGCTTACTTTACATAACTGGATCCACACAGGGCAGAAGCCACATAAATGCAGAGAATGTGGGAAAACCTTTGCTTATCCCAGTAAGCTTACTACACATGAATTGGTTCACAAAAAGGAGAAGCCATATAAATGCAGAGAGTGTGGTAAGAGCTTCAAGACAAGCAGTTATCTTACTTCCCACAAAAGAATCCACACAGGGGAAAAACCCTATCAATGCATGGATTGCGGAAAGAGCTTTAGGTCAAGTCATCAACGTACTTTACATAGCTGGATCCATACCGGTCAGAAGCCATATACATGCATGGAGTGTGGAAAGAACTTTGCTCGGAATAGTTCTCTTACTTTACATAAAAAGATCCACACAGGAGAAGCCATATACATGCAGGGAGTGTGGACAGACCTTTGCTCAGAACAGTTTTCTTACTTTACATAAAAGGATCCACACGGGAGAAGCCATATAAATGCATGGAGTGTGAAAAGAACTTTGCTCAGAATAGTTCTCTTACTTTACATAAAAGATCCACACAGGAGAAGCCATAGAAATGCATGGAGTGTGGAAAGACTTTTGTTTGGAACAGTCAACTTACTTCCCATAAGATGAACCACACAAGGGAGAAACCATATAAATGCAAAGACTGTAGAATGGATTTCTGTGAAAATTCATTGCTTATAAAACATAAAAGGACCCACGTGGGGAAAGCCATATAAATGCATGGAATCTGAAAAGAGCTTTCCTTAGTCGCCATAACAGAATCCACACAGGGGAGATACTGTACAAATGCATGGCATGTTAAAAAGGCTTTACTGCAAATGTTGATTTTATTTTCCACAAGAGGATCCAGAAATTCCAAAGTAGCCGAATGTTTATCACATCATCACAGGTCATAATTTTGAGATGCGGTTGAAATTCTATTTTGGGGGAAAATGCCTTTAGTTTGAACGGATGTTCAATAAATGGTTGTAAATTGAGCAGAATCTGTACTTCAGAAAATGACCAGTTACTGCCTCTGGAATGTGAATATATATGTGTGTGTCTGTGTGTTTATAAATGCACCCACATTCGTATGTACAGTGCATTCAGAAAGTATTCAGATCACCTTCACTTTTGTCAATGTTATGCTGCAGCCTGATTTTATGGTTGTAATTCATTTTTAAAATTAATCTACATTCAGTATAGATTATACTTTCTGAATGCACTGTTTGTGTCAATGGGATTCAAAAAAATTTTACCACCAGTTCGGTGGGTGTGAACTTTGCATGCACACATGCGCCGATTACGCACTTTGCGCAGGTGCAGAGGCTTTTGTGCAGGTGCACAGGCGTTCCAACTCACCTGCAAGCCTGCACTCTCCCGGTCGCTTCAGCAGCTGCCGCGCAGCACTCTGCTGTGCTGCACCAAAGCTGTGCTTCAAAAGGAGAATAATACTAAGCTGGCAGGAATCGCTAACACCCAGATGGATCTTGACAGACGAGAACACTGGGCCGTATCTAACAAAATGAAATTCAATGTAGAGAAAAGTAAAGGCCTACACTTAGGCAAGAAAAACCAACGGTACACATATAGACTGGTTGGGTGAAACCAGGCTCAATAGCAGTAACTGTGAGAGGGATCTTGGAATCTTAGTGGATAACCAGCTAAATATGAGCCAGCAGGTACTAATACCAGAGGTACTAATACCACTCTATAAAGCCTTAGTAAGACTTCACCTAGAGTACTGCATCCAGTTTTGTTCACCACATTATAAAAAAGATGTTGAGACTCTAGAAAAAGTACAGAGAAGAGCAACCAGGATGATTAGGTGACTGGAGACTAAAACATGAAGAACAGTTACAGGAACTGGGCTTGGCTAGTCTAGTAAAGAGAAGGACCAGGGGAAACATGATAGCGGTCTTCCAATATTTGAGGGGCTGCCATAGGGAGGAAGGGGTCAATCTATTTTCTAAAGGTCCTGTAGGCCAGACAAGGAATAATGGATGGAAACTGAACAAGGAGAGATTTAACCGGGAAATGAGGAGAAACTTTATGACAGAACAATCAACCAATGGAACAGCTTTGCCCTCAGAAGTTGTGGGAGGGTCATCACTTGAGACTTTCAAGAAGAGATTGGACTGCCATTTGTCAGAAATGGTGTAGGGTCTTCCGCTTGGGCAAGGGGGTTGGACTAGATGACCTACAAGGTCCCTTCCAACTCTGATTATCTGTTAAGATAAAGGTGAGTATGGGAGCCTGGGCGGGCCAAACAGCAGAGCAGCTCATTGCCTCTACTGGCTTGGCAGAACTGGGCCGAACTGGTAGAATACCACCACTGGTTTGTGTGTATAAAATCAGACTTATAGAAGTATGCAACCTGTTTTCAGTCAAAGGCCTCTCATTACTCATCACTAAATCTTGAGGTAAAAGAGGGGAGGAAACAACGCTTTAAACAGAACAGAATAACAGATTGGGAAGGGACCTGGAGGTCATTTAATCCAACCACCTGCTCAAGCAGGGGATCCTATACCATTTCAGACAAATGGCTGTCCAGTCTCTTAATAACCTCCAGTGATGGAGCACCCACAACTTCTGAAGGCAAACCAGTCCACTACTTAATTGTTCTCACAGTTGGAAAGTTTCCCCTCAGTTCGAGGTTGCTTTTCTCCTTGATTAGTTTCCATCCATTGTTTCTTGTCCTGCCTTCAGGTGCTTTGGAAAATAGGTTGACTCCAGAGCAGCCACATTGACATCCGCCCCCCTCCCTGGAAGAAACTGGGACCCCCATTTCACAATGAGTGAAAGTCCTGTGCAAACCACCTTGACTGATGCAGGTTTCTCCAGAAATTTCCTTGAAAACTGCAGGTCGGAGACATTCTAAAGTTCCCAATAGAAGAAAACATGTATTGCTCGTGATTGAATCTTGCTCAGGATTGAACTATGAGTTTTTCAGCGCTCTCTGTTGATTTTATGGCTGACGTTTCATTATCAAACTAGGTAGCATCTCTAGTGCTCTAAAGAACTGGACATGGCTAGTTTAGTGAAGAGAAGGACTAGGGGAGACATGATAGTAGTGCTCCAATATTTGAGGGGTTCCCACAGAGAGGAGGAAGGGGTCGAGTTATTAATTCTCCAAAGCACCCGAAGGTCAGACAAGGAACAATGGATGGAAACTGATCAAGGAGAGATTCAACAAGCTGGCTGAGGAATTCTGGGAATTGAAGTCCACAAGTCTTAAAGTCGCCAAGGTTGGAGACCCTTCACTAGACGACCTACAAGGTCCCTTCCAACTCTGTCAATCTGTAACTTAAGAAGTTCCCTCCCAACGCTGTCCTTGTGCACATAAGCGTCTCCCGCGTGGAGCGCACAGGGCTCCCCCACCCCCTGTTGCGCTTCCCCCACCGGGCCGCTGGGGGGCGAAGGTGCCCTTGCAGAGGGGAGGCTGCGGGAGATGACATCACCGAGCTTTGCCTCTCTAGGACGCCGCGCTCGCTCGCCTGCCTTAATCCCGGAGGCTGCGGGAGAGTCTGGCGGGGCGGAGGGGGGAGATCCAGACGTGCCCCGGGTGAGGGGGGGGGCTCTCCCCGTGCAAAGGGAGGCGGAGGAGGGAGAGAGATCCGCGCCCGGCCCTCCTCGGTCTTCAACCCTGGGTCCCATTCTCCCCAGCCGCCCTCTCTCCATGCAGGGGCGGGGTCGGGGGTCGGGGTGGGTGGGAAGCGGAGCTCCAGAGCAGCAGCAGCAGCAGTAGAAGAACCGGGGACGCGCAGGATTCGCACTAGGGGCCGCACCCTCCGCAGTTCGGCCTGTCTTCGAATTGAGGGGGCGGGGGGAGAGAGAAGCAGGGCAGCTGCCTCCTTCCTAGTCCAGTTTGGGAGGAACCTTGCAGCCCTTTGGCTGACCCGTTCGGCTGACTCGGGGGCAGGTTGTGTGGACCTGCCTGCGTGTCAGAGGGAGACTCGGATCTCCAAAGAAAGAAAAAAGACAAAAGGAGGGCAAGACTCATTTCCTGGCGTTTCGCTCGGTATGAACTGATCTTCCAATGGTTTGATCCCCTTGTTTTGGGTTAAGCAGGTTAAAAAGGACTTAAATCAGAATCTGAGCTGGAAGGGACCTTGGAGGTTGTCTAGTCTACCCCCCACCCCCTGGACTTTGACAGCAGGATGTCTCCGTATTTTAGGGCCATATTCCTTCATATGAATTTTTCGCACTCAGTTCAAATTAGATTGTAAACCTTACTAGGAAGTGAAGGTTAAGTCTATTTTTTTTTTCAAAAAAGGAAAACCTTTTCCTAGGAAGAAGTTATGGGAAATGCTCCCAAATTGCATTTATTGTGTGCTCCAACTCAATCCCATATTGCATACCTCAACACACACACACACACACACCAGGAGGACCTGTCCCATCAATGCCACTGGAAATACCCCACCCTCTCAAAAAACGTACCTTTCTCCCCCAACTCCATAGGGATGAATGCTACTCAGTGGCTGAACTGCCACTTTCTAATTCTGAGAAATTGTTTGTTTGTTTGTTTGTTTGCCATCTCAGATACACCAGCTGGAAGCTGTTGGTATGATTTACGTGAATGGACAAAAATCATGGCTTGCTGGACTCGATGGCTTGCTGCGGTTGGTCCTTCGAGAATAGAGGCAATTCCATGAGTGAAAAGGCCTCTGGAGATCCACAAGATTGCTCGGACTCGTTTGGAGTTGCCTTACAGGAGAATGGAGACACAGCTTTCAGCAAGTGATGAGACTGGAAAAGCCCCCCCTGGTATTCAGCCTGGGAGCTGTGGGGAGAACTGGGCAAGCACTGGGCAGGAGATCCTAGAGGAGGAAAACACCATCCATTCAGAAGTTCAGCCCTGCAACTTCAGGGGCGTCCAGGAGGCTGAGGGTCCCCGAGAACTTTTTAATCAACTCCATGACTTTTCCAGGCAATGGCTGAAAAAGGAAAAGCACACCAAAGAGCAGATGCTGGACCTGGTGGTTCTGGAGCAGTTCCTGGCTCTTCTGCCCACAGAGATGGAGAGCTGGGTGCGGGAGTATGGAGCAGAGACCAGCTCCCAGGCGGTGGCCCTGGTGGAAGGCTTCCTCCTGAGCCAGGCGGAGGAGCAGAAGGAGCAGGTCGAGTTGCAGGTGAGAGGCTTTTCATTTAGACTGTCCAAAAAGAAATAACAAATGTGTTTGAATTCTTTACCCCTCCTTCCAAGACTTCTCTGGCACTCATAATATATGGAGATGTCATACTAAAACACAGAACATAGAATAACAGAGTTGGAAGGGACATTGTTGGTCATCTAGTCCAACACCACCCGCCCAAGCAGAAGACCCTACACCATTTCTGACAGATGGCAATCCAGTCTCTTCTTGAAAGCCTCCAGCGATGAAGTACCCACAACTTCTGAAGGCAACTTCTGTTCCATGGGTTGATGGTTCTCACTGTCAGAAAATTTCTCCTTATTTCCAGGCTGAATCTCTCCTTTGTTTCCATCCATTATTCCTTGTCTGTCCTCAGTTTCCATCCATTATTCCTTGTCTGGCCTTCAGGTGCTTTGGAAAATAGATTGACCCCCTGTCCTCTCTGTGGCAGCCCCTCAAATATTGGAACACTGCTATCCTGTCACTCCTGGTCCTTCTCACTAGACTCATTTTCCCAGTTCATTTCTCATTCAGTCTCACTGATGGATAATGGGAGCTTTGAGGTTGTATTCAGAGAACAAGAATCCACTTCAGGTTGTGTGATGTCCATTAATTCTGCTTCTCTTCTCCTACTGCAAAATAGTCCTTCAGTATGGAGATCAGAGATCCTGATGGAAGAAGAAGTCCCTCAAATCCCTCACAGGAGCGGTTTTTCAGGAGGGCCTCTCAGGAAGATCCAAGTCAGGATACCTCAGAAGGTAATCAAAGGTTCTTCTATTTTCCAGAGAGATCCCAGCTCAGTTATCTTCTCCAGGTTTTTGTTAGAATACTTTGACAGATATGTTAACTATGCATTATAAAATTTGGTTTTCCCTCACAGAGGAACATAGAATGAATTTTTCTGATCTTTATGATGGAGCTGAAACTGTGGTTGGACCTCCAAACCAAGTAAGTAAGAAAAATAAATTTATTATGATTTGTATACGCTCTTTCCTTCAGGAAGTGAAGTTCATGTATAGAGCACTCTCCTTCCATTTTCCCCTCTTATTTGGGTTATTTTCATCTTTCTGAGCAATGTGGAAAGGGAAATAGCAGGTTCAAGTTTCTCTCAGCCAGGTTAGCTTCCTCTGAAGACTGTTGTTGGGACACAGTGGTTAGTCATTTCCACCCTCATATTCTGTTTAAGCAATGTTCTTTTTAAAAGCCAGTAATTAACTCATTCTGCTGGTATTCTTACTACAAGTTTAAGCTCCTTTAAAAAATAGGAATAAACAATGGTAGCAATTGCTAAACAGAGACCAGTTCTTTTCATTATTGTTGATTTAGAATTATGCAAGGTTGGTAAATAATTAAACACATCAGTGCATTACTGTTTTGTAAAGTGTTTTTCACAATCATTGATAAGAAAAATAAGGTTTTTGTATTAAAAAAAAAAGCCAAGGCAGACAATTATAACCTGCAATGCCAATGGGAATCTCTTAGTAAAAATGGTTCTGAAAGTACATGAAATCAAGGCACTTTTGGTCTGCAAAATAATTTGTAATCCTCTGACTTGTCCCTGGATTTGGAGGCCAAACAAACCAGTTTCGCAAAGGCTGAGAATTGCCCTTTCCAGAGAATTTTCTCTGCTTTTCACCCATTCAGCCAGATTACTAGAAGATAGATTAGATTAGCTAGATATTAGTAGAAGAGAGAGAGAGAGAGAGATGATAGAGAGATACAATAGATAGATAACATAGACAAATGATAGATTAGATAGATAGATATTACTAGTAGATAGATAGACAGATAAAATAGGCAAACAATAAATTAGATATTACTAGTAGATAGATAAATAGACAGATAAAATAGACAGGCAAACAATAGATTAGATAGATATTACTAGTAGATAGATAAATAGATAGACAGACAGATAAAATAGACAGGCAAACAATAGATTAGATAGATATTACTAGTAGATAGATAAATAGACAGATAAAATAGGCAAACAATAAATTAGATAAGATATTACTAGTAGATAGATAAATAGATAGACAGATAAAACAGATAGGCAAACAATAGATTAGATGGATAGATATTACTAGTAGATAAATAGATAAAAGATAAATGATAGATTAGATAGACACACAATAGATAGATAGATAGATAGACAGACAGACAGACAGACAGACAGACAGACAAAATATAGATAGATAGACAGACAGATATCCAGAAATGGGGTTTCTTCCCCTAAAGGAGATTGAAAGTCCTGCAGAATGAAGGAAGTTGATAAACCTGCTGTAGAGCGTCTTCATTTAAAGACAAATTCTCAACTAAACCTTGGAATCCTATCAAGCACAGCCATTTAATTTAGTGCATTTTGTGAACAATGGAACAGATCTTTGAAATCTCATGGGTTTGTTCTGTTCTTTTTCCCCCCATCTGCAGAAGCGTCTTGTGTCCTTCAAGGATGTGGCTGTGTTTTTCTCCAAAGAGGAGTGGTCTCAGTTGGATCCTGACCAAAGGGCGCTGCATTGGGAAGTCATGCTGGAAAATTATAGGAATGTGGCCTCTCTGGGTAAGAATTTGTCAACCAATCAGAGAGCCTGAGGAGATAGTTTGAAATTGGATGGTGTCAGTTACTTCTTATTTTTTAAAAATCCCCAATTAGATGCCATCTCCTCGGAGAGAAGGAAAAGATCTCACTATCTACTTCAAGGGCCTTCAAACTTGGCAAGTTTTAAGACTTGTGGACTTCAACTCTCAGAATTCCTGAGCTAACATGACTGCAGGAGGAATTCTAGGAGTTGAAGTCCACAAGTTTTAAAGCTATCAAGTTTGAAGACTCCTGATCTACTTCAACATAGGAAAGGGCTCAATGCCTCTTTGCTTAGATTTATCCTGGCCTTTTCTCATCTGTATTTTTCTATTTTTGGTTGACCTATCAGTGACAACCTAACCTCTTGGCTTGAAGAGTTGTTGAATTGTATCATACTGTTTTCAGCTTTTGGGGCTTGGATGCTTCTCCATCTTCTTTATCACTTCAAGGCCCTTGAGTAGATCACTTTTTCACCTTTTAATTTATATCTTGAGCCTTGGGATTGGGGTCTAAATCAGTAATGACAAACATATGACATCAGGGTCAAAGGTGACATGCCATGAAATTAAGGGGAGCATGCCAGAATTTACCCTAACCCAATAACTATTTTTGAAATTCTCCTAATCTTTGCATGTTTTTTGGAGGCTGAGAAAAATGGTGCGTGCTTTTATGCGGTCTCCAGAAGTTGAATGAGAGAAATGTGTTGGTCAGGGATCCAACAAATCCACCCCCATTCAAATCATCTCTAGCCGCATCTCTCGCAGAAAAGAAAATTTATTTATTAGAAGTGGCCATGTTTGCGTTAGCTGGATGTAGCCGACACTAAAATACATTATTCATTTCCCGCCTTGACCCTGGTCTTCCCCACACCTCCTGGATGTATATTCTCCAATGGGACACATCCATAGGCAAGAGTCATCAATCATGCTCTCCAGTAATATTCTTGTGCTCCAACAACTTTGGGCTGCCAGGGCGATTATCTAGGCATTTAAGGAATGCACCTGTTTTCCCCCACTCCCTTTTTCTGGCAGCTAAAAAGACCAAGGAGTATCTTTTTAGTTGACGTTCTCTTTTGACCTCTGGAGCATCTGATATTATTCATGTAGTTTTCAGAGGTTGCAGGGTTCATGTAAGAGCATTCCCCAATGTTGCTTCAGTAACAAAGATCTTCTGTGACTTACGTAGCAACCTAAGGTAGTCCGTTGAGTCCAGTCAACAGAAAGGACAAGTATAATAGAAAGAAGGGCACATAACTAGGGCAGAATATCAGCAAATAGCCTGAGCTTGCAAAAATGAAGTGAGGAAAGCTAAGGCTTGCGACAATGAACTAAGGCTTGCGACAAAAGTCAAAAATAATTTTTTTAAAAAGCTTCTTTCAACATTAAAAATGAGAAAAAAGTCAAGGCAACGATTGGTCCACTGGTGGGAGAAAGTGGCAAGAAGGTAGCAAGCAACAGCAAAACTACTTAACTCATTTTAATTAAGGAGAAAAGCAACCAAGAACTAAGAAGAAATTTCCTGACAGAACAATTAATTAGTGGAATGACTTGCCTCCAGAAGTTGTGAATGCTTCAACACTGGAAGCTTTTAAGAAACCATTTGGATAACCATTTGTCTGAAATGGTATAGGGTTTCCTGCCTAAGCAGGGGATTAAACTAGAAGACCTCCAAGTCCCTTCCAACTCTTGTTATTCTATATTCTAAAGAGAACATTACTTGATTATTTGACTAGGGGACGCAGTGGCTCAGTGGTTAAGATGCTGAGCTTGTTGCTCAGAAAGGTCGGCAGTTCGGCGGTTCGAATCCCTAGCACCGCGTAACGGAGCGAGCTCCCATTACTACTTCTGCCAACCTAACAGTTCAAAAGCACGTAAAAATGCAAGTAGAAAAATAGGAACCCTTTGGTGGGAAAGTAACAGCGTTCCATGCGCCTTCGGTGTTTAGTCATGCCAGCCACATGACCATGGAGACATCTTCGGACAGCGCTGGCTCTTTGGCTTTGTAACGGAGATGAGCAGCGCCCCCTAGAGTTGGGAACGACGAGCACGGATGTGCGAGGGGAACCTTTACCTTTACCTTCTTATGAGGCAGCAGATTGTGGGGAATGTTGGGCATTGCATGGAAATCACATCATATCCCAAGGATCACAGACATTGCAGAAAGATGCAAGGTAGCCTCTTTGAGTCAAAACAATGGTTCTAGGGCTAAAGTTGAGTTCCAGCCCTCTACTTCAAGTCCAACTTTGGTGCTGCTGCCAGGGTGGCTTAGATGGGGAAGACATAGAAAATTGTTTCCCTTTTGTTTAGAGAAGGGGTTGTGTGATACACCAGCAGAGGCAAGTTAGGAATTTTCTGAAAGTTTGATACACTTGAGTCAAAACAATTAGCCATCACTCAGCTAAATGGTGCCTTTTTCTATTTTAAACATGCTCTTGAGGTTTAATAGAACAACTCTCATTTTGTTTTGCAACGGTATGATTTTGGCAGGAGAAAATGAATAGTAAAGGGAAGGTAAATTAGGTGGAAGGAAAATGACCTGTTGTAAAATCAGTTTAGTTCTCACAGGTCACTGCTAGAATTGGCTCCCTCCAATAAATAGATTAGAATAGCAGAGTTGGGACCTTGGAGGTCTTCAAGTCCAACCCCCTGCTTAGGTAGGAAACCCTGTATCATTTCAGACAAATGATTGTCCAATCTCTTCTTAAAAACATGCAGTGTTAAGAGCATTCACATCTTCTAGAGGCAAGTTGTTCCACTGATTAATTGTTCTGTCAGGAGATTTCTTCTTAGTTCTAGATTGCTTCTCTCCTTGATTAGTTTCCACCTATTGCTTCTTGTCCTGCCTTCAGGTGCTTTGGAGAACAGCTTGACTCCCTCTTCTTTGTGGCAGCCCCTGAGATACTGGAACACTGCTATCATGTCTCCCTAGTCCTTCTTTTCATTAAACTAGACATACCCAGTTCCTGCAACCGTTCTTCATATGTTTTAGCCTCCAGTTCCCCAATCATCTTTGTTGCTCTTCTCTGCACTTTTTCTAGAGTCCCAACATCTTTTTTACATCATGGAACCAAAACTAGATGCAAGTGTGGCCTTACCAAGGCATTATAAAGTGGTATTAACACTTCATGTGATCTTGATTCTATCCCTCTGTTTATGCAGCCTAGAACTGTGTTGGCTTTTTTGGCAACTGTAGCACACTGCTGGCTCATATTTATGTGATTGTCCACTAGGACTCCAAGATTTCTTTCACAGTTACTACTATTGAGCGAGGTACCACATATACTGTACCTGTGCCTTTTGTTTTTCTTGTCTAAATGTAGAACCTTACTTTTTTCACCATTGATAGCACCCAATGTTCAAGTCTGCCAAGATCCTTCTATATCTTAAGCCTATCTTGTGGTATGTTGGCTATTCCTGCCAGCTTGGTGTCGTCTGCAAATTTGATGAGTACCCCTCTATCCCTTCATCCAAATCATTGGAGATGTTGAAGAATCCTGGGCCTAAAACAGCCTTGGGGTATCACACTACTTACTTCTCTCCATGTAGATGCAGTTCCATTGAGGACTACACACTGAGTGTGGGTTCAGCCAATTATGAATCCATCTGGTGGTGATAATGTCTAACCCACATTTTTCTATTGTATCAAGTAGTAGGTTATGGTCTACTTTGTCAAATGCCTTACTGAAGTCCAAGTAATTTATATGGACAGTGTTCCTCTGGTCCATTAATTTTGTTATTTTGTCAAAGAATGCAATAAGATTTGTCTGGCTGATCTATTTTTGACAAACCCATGTTGGCTTTTGTTATTACTTTGTTCACCTCTAGGTATTTGCTAATTTATTGCTTGATATTAGTTTTTCTCCTAATACTTCAGTGGATGTTTTCTCTGATTTTTCCTAAAGTTTACTCTGGGTGACACTTGAATATATGGATAATTGTCAAGAAAATGTGTTTTAGGTCTTTTCAAATATGTTATAGCTTATGAATATAGAAACTATCATTTCTATACCATGCCATTGCAAACGTGTATTACAGATAGTCCTCGACTTATGACCACAATTTCTGTTGTTAAGTGAGTTTTGCCCCATTTTACAACCTTCCTTGCCACAGTTGTTAAAATGAATCCCTGCAGTTGATAAATTGGTAACTTGGTTGCTAAGTGAATCTGGCTTCACCAATGACTTTGCTTGTGAGAAGGTTGCAAAAGATAATTGCATGACCGTGGAACACAGCAATGGTCATAAATATGAACCAGTTGCCAAGCATCTGAATTTTGATCGCATGATAGATAGAATAGAATACTTTATTGACCAAGTGTGATTGGACACACAAGGAATTTGTCTTGGGTAAATACTCTCAGTATACATAAAAGAAAAGATACATTCGTCAAGAGTCGAGAATCATAAGGTACGACATTAATGATAGTCATAGAGTACAATAAGCAATCGAATCATACTAGGAAACAGTCAATATAAATCAATAAGTATACAAGTGACAAAGTTAGAGTCATACAGTCACAAGTGGGAGGGGATGGGTGATAAGGAGTGATGAGAAGATTAACAGTAATAGTAGTGCAGACTTTGTAATAGTTGGACAGTGTTGAGGGAATTATTTGTTTAGCAGAGTGATGGCTTTCGGGGAAAAACTGTCTAGTTGTTCTGGTGTGCAGTGCTCTGTAGTGTCGTTTTGAGGGAAGGAGTTGAAACAGTTTATGTCCGGGATGTGAGGGGTCTGTAAATATTTTCACAGCTCTCTTTTTGACTCGTGCAGTATACAAATCCTCGATGGAAGGCAGGTTGGTAGTGATTGTTTTTTTCTTGATCCTGGGGATGATGACCAGAGAATAATCATACAGCATTAACTATGCTGAATGTCAACTAAATTTAACTGTAAATCAGATTACAGGTGGTTTTCAATTCAACCACAGTCGAACTCTTAGCAATTGAATGTTGCTAAGTGAAATATTTGTTAGGTGAGTTTGCCCCATTTTACAACTTTTCTTGCCACAGCGGTTAAGCGAATCATTGCATTTGTTAAGTTAGTAGCACGGCTATTAAGTGAATCAGGATTCCCCATTGACTTCTTGTCAGAAGTTTGCAAAAGCTGCTCCCTTGACCCCAGGACACTACAACTAGTCATAAATATGTGTTGCAGCTGACGGAACTGGCAGCAGAGTCAGACAGCGAGGAGGTTGGGGAGGAACCTGGGTCAGTCCTGGAGGCTGAGGAAGGCTCGGATGAGGGCTCTGCATCAGAGGCAGCGATGGGGCCAGGGCAGCCTGGCAGTTATCAGTTGCCTTTGGGCTTGGACAGCAGTGAGGCAGAGGAGCTTCTGGGAATGGTTCCCAGCCTGCGCAGAGCTGCCAAAAAAGAAGGAACAATTAAGAACTTGGGGTCGACGTGGGAGTAAGGCCACAAGTGGACGATGAATGGCCCCTCCCATCAGGATTAAAAGAGGAGCAAAATGGGAGGGGACTTTTGCAGGAAACAACTTGCTTGTTCGTTTCAGTCTCGTGAAGATTTGTCTGTGTAACCCAGCCCTTCCCTGTCAGCACTGCATGTGGAAATAGTTATCGGGCAGCTTTCCAAGATAGATAAGGTCTGAGCTAATTAGCATACATTTGCAAGACTGTTTGCCAAGCTGTTGGCTGAATGTGAATGCACTAAATTCACATTCATTTAATAAAAAAGGTGGTGCCGAGACTCGGAGTTGGCTTAGTGCTTTTTGGGGAAGCCTAGTTCAGAACAGTATGAACCAGTTGCCAACCATCTGAATTTTGATCATGTGACCACGGAGATGTTGCAATGGTTGCAAGTGTAAACAGTCATAAACCCATTTTATTAGCGCCATTGTAACTTTGCTCACTAAACGAAGTGTTGTAAGTCGTGGACTACCTGTATATTGGTATTTGGCCAAAATTCAGAAGGAAATTCGATAT
Organism: Notechis scutatus; assembly: GCF_049901735.1. Lineage (NCBI taxonomy): Eukaryota > Metazoa > Chordata > Lepidosauria > Squamata > Elapidae > Notechis > Notechis scutatus. The sequence goes on along the minus strand of NC_142010.1, from coordinate 16,038,881 downwards.
GACATCCTACAGTTTCGATCTTTTGTCTAACCTTGCTATCATTTTCATTTTTCCTTTGAAGATAATAACGGGCAGGAGAATGAAGATTTCTGTGAACTGTTCCAAGTGATCAATGCTGGAAAGGAAATTGAGGACTCTCAAATGCAACTAAAAAACCATGAGAGAAACCAGTCAGAAAATTGGAATCAGGAAAGCTCATCTTCCATTGATGCTCAGATGCAAAACGTTCTTGTTGAAGAAGGGCAAATAGATGAAGAATATATGGGGAATTCTGTGCAGCTAAGCGAAGGCACATTAGAGGTAAATGAAGAATATCCAATTAAAGGAGAAGACAATATATTCGGAGACAATGGAGAAACGTTGACTTTCACTCTGTCTCATGAAAATAGTTCCCTCCCATCACAAAAATGGGACCACGTAGAAGAGAAGCCGTATAAATGTTTGATATGTGGAAAGAGCTTCAGAAGAATCGGTCATCTTAATTGCCATAGCAAGATCCACACAGGGGTGAAGCCATATAAATGTATGGAGTGTGGGAAGGACTTTAGGGGAAAGCGTGAGCTTATTTCCCATAAAAGGATCCACACAGGGGAAAAGCCATATAAATGCATGGAGTGTGGAGAGGTCTTTGCTCAGAGCAGCCATCTTACAAGTCACAAACGGATCCACACGGGGGAAAAGCCCTACAAATGCATGGTATGCGGGAACGGTTTCACAACCAGCAGCTCTCTGACGCGCCACAAAAGAGTCCACACAGGGGAGAAGCCGTACAACTGCAGGCAGTGTGGAAAGTCCTTTGCTCAAAGCGGCTCTCTCGCTTCCCACACGAAGACCCACGTACGAGACAAAGCGCATAAATGTGTGGTGTGCGGAAAGAGCTTCAGCACCATCAGCTATCTGATTTGCCATACACGGATCCACAGCGGGGAGAAGCCCTACAAATGCATGGAGTGTGGAATGACCTTCGTCCAGAGCCGTTATCTCCTTTCCCATAAAAGGAAACACACCGGGGAGAAGCCGTACAAATGTATCGAGTGCGGGAAGTGTTTTAGTGAGCGCAGTTCCTTTATTTCCCATAAGAAGATCCACACAGGGGACAAGCCCTTTAAATGCCTGGAGTGTGGAAAGACCTTTCTGGAGAACCGTTATCTGATTTTCCACAAGAGGAGACACACAGGGGAGAAGCCCTACAAGTGCACAAAGTGTGGAAAGACCTTTACCCGGGTCAGTACTCTGAATTCCCATAACAGGATCCACACAGGGGAAAGGCCCTATAAATGCATGGAATGCGGAAGAGACTTTAGATGGTATAGCGAGTTTACTGCCCATAACAGGATCCACATGGGAAAAGCCACGTACATGCATGCAGTGTGGAAAGAGCTTTGCTCAGAGGAGTACTCTTACTTCCCATAACAAGATCCACATGGGAAAAAACCACATACTTGCATGGAATGTGAAGGGGGCTTTAGATGGAACAGTGATTTCACTTTAAAAGGATGCATGCAGGGGAGAAGCCATATTAACGCATGGAATGTGGAAAGATCTTTGCTCAGGACAAATATCTGACTTCCCAACAGGAGGTCCACACAGGCGAAATAAAATAATTTCATGCAGTGTGCAAAAGAGCTTTACTAAGACTTGCCTGCATAAAAGGAAACCCACACGGGGGGGAAGCAGGGAATGCGAGAAGAGGCTGAATTGGAAGAGTCATCTAAAATCACTCGCAAGGATCTACTAGGGCAATAATCCACATGAATGATACATCTGCTTTAGTACACATGCATTTCTGGTCCAAACAAGACAAGGAATCCTAATTGCTCATTGTGACTTTTGCAAAGTAGCAAATTCCAAGGCCGAAATGAGGATCAGTGGATATAAAGCTCATATTTCTCATTAAAGGAGATGAGAAGGCCTATAATTGCATATGAACAGCCCTTTCTCCTGTGAGTGATCCAAAGCCTGCTTTGCTGTGGAATAACAAGAGTACGACCAAAGCTAATAGGCATTGTATTTATTAGTTTGTTTAATTTCTATGGCTGCCTAATTCAACCTAGTGACCCTGAGAAGCTTAGAAGTCTAACAACCATTTTAAAGACGTTAAAATAATAAAAACACCCACAAGACATTTACCTATACCTTAGATTAATTCAAATATATTATGGTTTAGTTCCTATCATATTTTATTGTCCGTGGATGCAATTAAAAACGATAATAGTGCAATTACTGAGTCCAGGTTGAAATTATTTACTTAAAGGCAGGTTAGCAATAGCTCATAGTCTTGTGGAAATATCCACCCTTCTGAGTCTGTTCTTAGCTGTGTTTAGCACACATGGAATAGTTAAAGCAAGTAGTTTCATTATGAGAAAGTTCTTGTAGGGGAAGGCAGATATCTCACCAAGCATCCAAGGGTCAGTTTTGATGAGTCAGAAACACAGATGTGATAATATTGTAAGACACGTAGAAGACATATGGAAAAGCATGCCAAAAATAATGAGAATAACCTTAAAAGGACAACGCTAGCCTTATTGCCCAGTCTTTTTTTTTTTTAAACAAGTTTTATTAATTTTAAAAACAAACACAAATACATATAACATAAGACATAACATAAAGAAAATAAAAAATCATCTTTTCTGAAGGTTGCTCAATCCCGGGTCAAAACTCTTTATACAGACACAACTTCAAATTCATATTCATTTTATATGTCATTCATATCTTATTACCATCTTCACTTTTATATATAGTTTCTTTTCTCTCTTAAATTCTCTTAATTTTATTTTATTCATCTCATCTCAGTTCAAATCATAATATTTATTATTCTTTGTCTGTTTATTTCCAGCTATCCATTTGCTTTCTTCCTTAAAATAAAAAATAAAACTTCTCCTGTCCACTAATTGGAGTATAACGCCTTTACCTCTTTCCTCTACATTTATAATATTTAATATAAAACACCTGACTTACATTGGGATCCTGCTTGGTACATTCAAGAATTATACAATATTATCACTACCAGAACTAATCTATTCATTAATATTCATATTCTTTTATAACATAAAAACTTAGCACATTGCTTTTCAATTAATTAACATACTTTTGTGGGAGGACCTACTTTCCAATTATTCTCCCCACATCACATATTTTAAATCATTATTTCATTAAGGTAATCCTCCTTCTCCTCCTCTCCCCAACATTCTTTTATACCTTAACCATTTTATCCATTCAATTTAATATCATATCTTTTTAATAATAGTTATATTTTCCAGTTATTCCCCCACATCATATCTCCAATCTTTATTTCATAAAATGTTCCCCTTTCCTTAACACCAATTTCACTAAGTTATATTAAATATTTTACCACATTTTAAATTACACTTTATTTCCAACCTTCTAAAAGTTATTTCTAAGTACAAATATAAAAACAATCTTGTGTACCTTTAGAATCCCTTCATCAATAAGATTACCCATTGTCTCTAAAAAAGATTTGTTTCTTTACATCTTGCTCTCTGCTACTGAGGCCGCTCATCCCTTTTCTCCCTTGCTTGTTCTTCTCTCTGTCCTCATTACCCCTTCGTCTCTCCTTCCTCCCCTCTGCAGTTTTCTAACATAATACCTCCTTTTCATCTTATTTTCCTTTTTTTTGGATTGCTTTTACAGATCTTAAAGTCTCTTTTTCCTTTTTCTCCTTCTCCTTTCTTTGCCCAGCCAGAGTGACTTGTTCCTCCAAGATGGCTTCTTCTTCCTCCAAATCTTCTTGGTATTCAATCCCTTCCACGTAAGCATAGACCGCCATTTCTAAATACTGACACAAAGTATCAAAACATCCTTCCCTTCTCGCTTTTCCTCTTGAATTTTTTGATGTAATAGTTCCAAATCATCCACAAATGATGTCATTGTGAAGAGAAAAAGTTTTCCCAAACAACCACCCAGATGTTTTTAATCAAAGATAATTTTCAAAAGTAATAAAATCACGAAGCAGTCCAAGTAGATCATTTCTTTAGGCACCTTCTCCTTCCTCAATTTCTCTTTCTGGGGTTAAAATTGGATCACAAAGTTGCATTTAATATATATCTTCAGAAGCCTTGTTAATATTTATATCTCGTTAAAATTCCAGGCATACTCCTCATTTCCAAATTATAGTCCAGCTTTCACTCTCCTTCCCACTCACAGCATAAAAAAAGAAAAGTTTTTAAAAGTTTTTTTTAAGAAAGAAAAAATCATTCAGAAATCCTTATCTCTTCAGTGTTTAATTACCTGGATTTTCAGATTTCTCTTACTGTTCCACAGCTGTCACGTTAGGAAGGAGAGTGAAGAAAAAAAAAACTTTCCCTTTAAGAGTTCTAACCGCGGCTTGTAACTCTCTCTGGAAACAATGTAGCAACTTCTCCAACAGTTCTCCGATCCCGGAGGTTCCTTGCTTAGCAACTTTATCCCGGACCATAGGCAACTCTCACGATTCTCCGATTCTCTTCCTCCTGCACATTCTTATCCGTCTGCAGGTTTCTTTGAGGTGGCCATTGCTGACCGCCGCTCCTCCGCCTAGGGAAAAGGGGATTTAGCTGGCTGGGGAGGGTCTGCGACACCCCCTACCCCCTTTCCAGATCCCCTGTCTTCAGCAGCCCCTACAGGGCAGCTATATCCCCCAAATCCAAGTGGATCGGGGGAACCTAGTCGATGAGCCCGGCAGGGATCGCGCTGGATCGCGGAACCCTGCCGCCGCCGAAGCCTCGCAAACAGGAAGTCCCTTATTGCCCAGTCTTTTGAAGGTCTACTGACCTATCATGCCTTTAAAAATTGTTTATAGCCACAGAGCTATTCCCAAGGCGCATTTTCTCATGGAATATAGAACATTAGAATGGGAAAGAACTTTGGAGGTCTTGTAGTCCAACCCTTTGCTCAAGCAGGTGACCCTATACCAGTGGTGGCTAACCTTTTTGGGCTCCTGTGCTAAAAATTTGGGCTCACGTGTCAGTACCCAGAAGGCAATACGCCCCCTGACGCCCCCTGTGCATATGTGCGCAATCCCCCCCACGCCCCCTTACCTGCACTGTGCCTCACAGATGGTTTTTCGGCTGGTTTGAGGCCTTTTCCGGCTTCCCAGAGGCTTGAAAAAACCCTTTGCAGGCCGAATAATAGGCCTGTTTCATCACTTCCGATAGTACAGGAAGTGACAAAACGGGCCTATTATACATCCTGCAAAGCCTGCAGAGGGTTTTTTCAAGCCTCTGGGAGGCCAAAAAAGGCCTCAAACCAGCTGAAAAATCAGCTGTGAGGCACACGCATGCACAGTGAGGTAAGTTTGCCTGCGGCTTACGTGCTGGCACAAATGGTTCTGCATGCCACCTGTGGCACACGTGCCAAAGGTTCACCATCACAGCCCTATACCATTTCAAACAAATGAATATCCAGACTCTTTAAAAGCCTCTGGTGATGGAGCATCCACTGTATACAATACTTTATTTGGCCAAGTGTGATTAGATACACAATGAATTTGTCTCCCATGCAGCAGCTCTCAGCGTACATACAAAGCAACAGAGTAATAATAAAAATACCAGTAAGAGGGTACCAGATTTGGATTACCAAATCTGCATTTCTAAAAGCTGGCCTCCTTAGTTTCTGCTTGGGGGCAGGAAGACTGGTGCTGGTCTCTGCCTCCCTTAAGATTTTTTTCCCCATTTCTCCTTTAGGGGTGTAGAAAGTTAGCACCCACCCCTCTCCTAGAAGAATGAAATATTCTAGGAAATGTTAAAAAGGCAGAATATTTCCCCTAAAAGAGAAATAAAAATCTTAAAGGAAACAGAAACTCAGCCTCAGCTCCCTGTCCCTAGCAGATATTTTGGTGCCAGCCTATCTACAAGACAAAAGACCTTCACCTTCAGGATATAATAGGATGAGCCCTCTACCCATCTAACAGCAGAGATGACCACATGGCACCTGCGGATATTACATCAGCCCAAGGTTCAACCAAACTTGATTCAGACAAGCATGACTCCACATGGGAGTCTGACAACAACCAATAGAATACATTTTTTGCCCAGGAACAGGAAGCTCAAGGGCAAGGCCCAAGAAGTATAAATACTTTTCTCTCTCAAACCCATGTGTTCAGCTGCACCAGAACTTCAAACTCATGTGGTCCTGTCCACCAATAAACCATCCTTCCAATCAGCCTCCATGTTTCCAGTGTTTTTCTCCCCACTTGGAAGTGAACTCAGATGTATATTAATATTCTATCTTGCCTTTTAAAAAATATTTCCCAAAACATTTCATTCTTTTGGGCTGGGGCTGGGAGCTTCCTACAAGAGGCTGAATGGCTAAGAGAACTAGGACTAGGTTTAGCCTAATATAAGGGAAGGCTTGGGGTGACATGATAACCGTCTTCCAATACTTGACGGGCAGTCAGTAGATTCAACCGGGAAATAAGGAGAAATTTCCTGACAGCAATAACGATTGGTGGAACAGCTTGTCTCCTGGAGTCATGGATGCGCCATTGCTGGAGGCTTTTGAGAAAAGACTTGTCAACCATTTGTCCAGGAAGGTATGTATACATTAGTTTCCTGCCTTGAGCAAGAGGTTGGACTAGAACCGTGATGGCGAACCTATGGCAGCCATTTATGCCGGCATGTGAGCCACAGATAAACTTACCTCACTGCATGCACGCACTTCACAGCTGATTTTTTGGCTGATTTGAGGTCTTTTTCGGCCTCCCAGAGGCTTGAAAAAAAAACCTGCAGGCTTTGCAGGGTGAATAATAGGCCCGTTTTGTCACTTCTTGTAATACCGGGCCAAAAAGTTATGTGCGCGCGCATTGCCTTCTCGGTGCTGGCACGAGAGCGTGAGCATGCAAGCGCGCGCACATAACTTTTTGCACAGCAGCCCCAAAAGGTTATCCACCACTGGACTAGAAGATCTCCAAGGTCCCTCCCAACCTTAACGAGTCTATGCTTCCTTGAAAATAGAAGGATGGATACATTCAAAAGTTGTCCAAAGCAGTTGGATTGAGAAGATTTTGGATTGGGGGGTGTGGGGGGAAATAATTTACTTCTTCCTGCCCTCCATGGAAAATGGTTCATCACTCATGGCATGAGCCGTTGCATTGCAAGCAGGATCCTCCAGGGGACGCCCTCTGCCCAAGGAAGGCAACGTCAGGCGCTTCCCCATTGGACCACTGGAGAGCGAACGTCACAGCTGGCTTTCCAGAGGCGTGTCAGCACAAACATTGGCCGCTCTAGGATGCCGCACTCACTCGCTTTAACCCTTGGAGCCCTGCAGGAGGCGGAGAGGCTGTAGGAGAGTCTGGCTGGGGGTAATCCAGACGTGCCCCGGGTGAGGGGTGTGTGTCTTTCCATGCAAAGGGAGGCGGAGGAGGGAGAGTCGTGCACGGGCGGCCCTCCTCCGGGTTTAACCCCGGATCCCATGCTCCCCAGCCGCTCTCTCCATGCAGGGCAGAGAGCAACAGCAGAAGCAGAAGAACCGGGGATCTTAGCCGGGGGTCCCTCCGGGGAGGAGCCCGAGTGGGGAGAGAGGAGGGTCGGCCTTGCGGAGATCCAGCAGGAGAGGCGAGAAGCCGGGCGAAGAGGAGGCAGGATTCGTACCAGGTTCCCCATCCTATCTCCGGAGTGGGGTGCCGGGATGGGGAGAGAAAACCAGGGCAGTATCTCCAGCCGCCTCCTTGAATCAGAACTCTGAGCCCGGAAGGGAACGCGGAGGTCATCTAGTCCAGCCCCCCCTTCAAGCAGGAGATCCTATATACACCATTTGAGACCTTGACTGTCCAGTCTCTTCTTAAAAAAGCATCCAGGGATGAAAGCACCACCCACGATGTCTGAAGGCGAGCTGTTCCTTCCTAGCCCTGCTTGGATGACCCATTTGGGGGTGGGGGTAGAGCAGATTGTGTGAATCTGCCTGCATGTCAGAGGTTGACTGGGTTCCCCAAAGGCCACCCTGAAGAAAGGGAAAGGGCTCCAACCAGGGTCGTTTCCTGGCATTGCATTGGATATGACTCAGGGTCTCCTGCTTGGGTTGGGGGGTTGGACTAGATGACCTACAAGGTCCCTTCGAACTCTGATCATCTGTTATCTGATCTTTCACGGTTCACCTGTTTTGGATTTGGCAGGTTTCTAATTTATTTTCCGGGTCAGATCCTACAAACGGGATGCCATTTGTATGTCTTCGCACAGGGACAAAACGATCCCTTGGACAAAGAGGAGCGAATCAGTCCTGAGGTAACAAGAAACGATCCTACGAGCGAAAAGGCATTTGGGGATCCACGCTGATTGCTTGGGCCCTGTTCGGAGTTGCCTTATTGAAGAGATACGGAATGGAGGCACAACTTTTGGCCACTGGAAACAGCCCTTCTACTGTTCGGCCTTGGAGCTGTGGGGAGATCTGGGAAAGAATGAGGCAGAAAATCCTGGAAGAGAAACCCATCTATTCAGAAGTTCAGGCCTGCAACTTCAGGAGCCTCCGATACTGGGAGGCTGAGGATCCCCGAGGACTTTGCAGCCGACTTCATGACTTGTGTAGGGGATGGCTGAGACCAGGAAAGCTCAGCAATTTGGTCGCGAACAGAAGCATTTGCGACCCAAGGTTCCACTGTATGCCTGAACAACATAGAACTGCCAATAGAAGATTCAAATTGCTCTCAGTTATCTTAACTTCTCTGAAGTATATTGTTGGAGTCAAAGTGTCTGTAATATTACCTTGAAATTCTTAATAGATACTTTTACGATCAGTACTTAACTCTCTATTTGCCTGTTACTTTCCCTACTATTAATATGCAGTCACTAAATTGTTAAAAACTCATTCAAGAGTTGGGAACAACATTTTCACAGTAGTTGCAATCGTTAAACTTTTTATAATGCTTTGACTTGGAATTGTGCAAGGCTAATGAAAAATAACTCAATACTGACATTGGCACATTGCCGTTTTTAAAACAACCAGTAATTAAAAAATGGTTCTGAAAGAGCACTTAATCAAGGGATGATTGTTCTGCAAGGTAATTTGTAATCCTCTGATTTGTGCCTGGATTTGATGATTAGGGGACTGGAAGCTAAAATATATGGGTACGTCTAGTCTATTGAAAAGAAGGACTAGGATAGCAGCATTCCAATATCTCAGAGGCTGCTCTAAAGAAGTGGGAGTTAAGCTATTCTCCAAAGCAACTGAGGGCAGGACAAGAAGCAATAGAGGGAAACTATTCAAGGAGAGAAGCAACTTAAAACTAAGGAGAAACTTTCTGACAGAACAATTAAACAATGGAACAGCTTGCCTCCAGCAGTTGTGAATGCTCCAACACCGAAGCTTTTTAAGAAGAGATTGGACAACCATTTGCCTAATACAAGGGTCTTCAAACTTGGCAAGTTTAAGACTTATGGACTTCAACTCCCAGAATTCCTGAGCTAACATGACTGGAGGAGGAATTCTGGGAGTTGAAGTCACCACGTCTTAAAGTTTGACTGTAAAGTTTGAAGACCCCTGGTCTAAAACGTTATAGAGTTTTTCCTGCTTGAGCAGGCAATTGGAGTAGAAAACTTCTAAGGTCCCGTCCAACTCTGTTATTCTGCCGGAAAGAATATCCCCTCCCCTTTTACTTCTGGAAACACGGGAAGGATTGGAGTCACAGAAGTGGGGATTCCAACGTCCGTCGATTTTATGTGGAAAGTCTTTTGGGGATAGATGGATGGATGGACGGACGGACAGACAGACCAACCAATCAATCCAGTAGGGTTACTTTCACTGAATGGCACTGAAGGTCCTGCAGAATCAATGAAGTTCATAAAAACCTGCCCCAAATATTTCTTCAGTCAAACACTTTTGGCTTGGTCCATTTTTTTACGCAAATTTTGAAATTCTACCAATCAACAGCGATTTAGCTTAGTGTGTATCTTTGCTTGGGTGTATTTAAACATTACAGATTTTGTAAATCCTCCTGAGTCTGTCCTGGTTCCCCCCTTATTCAGGAGGGTCCTGTGTCCTTTGAGGAGGTGGCTGTGTATTTCTCCCAGGAGGAGTGGTCTCAGCTGGATCCTGACCAAAAAGCGCAGCATTCGGAAGTCATGCTGGAAAATTATAGGAACGTGGCCTCGCTGGGTAAGAGTTTGCTACTTGTTGTGGCCTGCCAGTGGCTAGCAGAGCTAGCAACAGAGTTGGACACAGTGAGGAGGTTGGGGAGGAACATGGGCCAGTCCTGGCGGCTGAGGAAGGCTCGGACAAGGGCTCTGCATCAGAGGCAGAGATAGGACCATAGCAGTCTGGCAGTTATCAGCTGCCTTCGGAGTTGTACAGCAGTGAGGCGGGGGAGCTTCAGGAGCCGGTTCCCAGCCTGCGCATGCGTATGCGCAAGCTGCCAAAAGAAAAGAACAATTACGAACTAAGGGTCGACGTGGGAGTAAAGCCACAGGTGGATGGTGAATGGCCCCTCCCATAGGGATTAAAAGAGGAGGGGTTTTTTGCAGGAAACAATTTGTTCATTGGAGCAGTATGAAGATCTGTCTGTGCATCTCCGACTGTGCTGACAAGGAAGGACAAGGAAGGACTGCCAAGTCCTTCCTTGTCAGCACCGTGTTTGAAAATATTTACTTGGCAGCTCTCCAAGCTAGATAAGGTCTGTGCTTATTAAAGAAATTTATCAGAGTAAAACCAGCACATGTTTTGAAGTGGAATAAGTTATAAATGTATTAAGGAAAAAGGAAAAAAGGAAATATAATGAAGTGGTTTCCTATCTTCTTAACAGCAGTTATACCGGTAAATGCAATTATATTTTAGCCTCTCTTGCTAAGGTGACATCATAGTTTTCTCCTTTACATAATTTATAATTTAGCCGTCTCTGTGAATTCTGTCATCTTCACCTGCATTCCTCCATTGTAATTATTTCTGTTGTCTCCAAAGGATCTTCCAAAATTTACCACCAAATCCTCAGTAAATATTCTTAGTAGGGAAGGCAAATACTTGTTCATTTTTGTGTCTCACAAGGATTGTTAAATCTCCAATCATTTGGCCATTTTGCATAGATTGATTTCATTTTTTTAATGCAATTCTTTTCAAAGTCCATATCTTTGAAAACATACCTTGTGTCAATCCTTATGAGACACATACCTTGTGTCTCACAAGGATTGTTAAATAAATTTCCAATTATTTGGCCATTTTGCAAAGTATAGATTGATTTCATCTTTTTAATAAAATTCTTTTCAAGGTCCATATCTTCCAAAATTTTAAATCACGAAAGTCCAATTTTTCTCTGCATCTAAGAAGATCTGTGTGGCTTGCTTTTTATTAGTATTATGTTCAAATTTTCTACTCTTTAGAAATTATAATGTTGCTATCATTTTCCTTTCTCTTTTCTTTTGAAGGTAATAACGGGCAGGAGAATACAGATTCCAGTGAACCATTCCAAGTCTTTAGTCCTGGAGATGGATTGGAGAAGCCTGTAATTCAAATGAAACTAGAAAGCCATGAGAGAAACCTGTCATATAATTGGAATCGTAAAAGCTCATCTTCCATTGACACACAGAATCAAGACTTTCATGCACGACAAGGAAAAATAAAGAACAAATATATTGGGAAACATGTAAAAACATTCAAAAGCAAATTCAATGTAAAAAACCAGAACCCAAACCAAAGAAGATTATATATGCAGAAACAATGAAAAAAATTACAATTGGACTTTCCCTTTTCCTCACAAAAATGGGCCCCTTATATCTCAAAATAATCCACACAGAAGAGAAGCCATACAAATGTTTGGCATGTGGAAAGAGCTGCAGAACAAGCAGTCAATTTACTTTCCATAAAAGAAACCACCTAGGGGGAAAGCCCTCTAAATACCTGGAGTATGGAAAGAGCTTGACTAAAAGTAATCAACTAGCCCCACATAACTGGATGCACACAGGAGAGAAGCCATATAAATGCACAGAATATGGAAGAGGCTTCAGGAAGTGCTGTACCCTTACTTCCCATAAACGAATCCACGCAGGAGAAAAGCCATATAACTGCATGGAGTGTGGAAAAAGTTTCAGCGAGAGTCCTTCCCTTATATCTCACAAGAGGATCCACACAGGAGAGAAGCCATTTCAATGCGTGGAGTGTGGGAAGGCCTTTATTCGGAACAGCCATTTTACTTCCCATAAAAGGATCCATGCAGGAGAGAAGCTATATAAATGCGTGAAGTGTGGAGAGACTTTTACTCAGAGCAACCATTTAAGTTCCCATAAAAGGATCCACACAGGAGAGAAACCACATCAATGTGTGGAATGTGGAAAGAGTTTTACCACGATTAGCTCTCTTACTTGCCACACAAGGATCCACAGTGGGGAGAAGCCCTATAAATGCATGGAGTGTGGGGAAAAATTTATTCAGAGCCGTTATCTCCTTTCCCATCAAAGGAAACACACAGGGGAAAAGCCCTATAAATGTACGGAGTGTGGGAAGTGCTTTGGTCAAAGCAGTTCCTTTATTTCCCATAAAAAGATCCACACAGGGGAGAAGCCCTTTAAATGCATGGACTGTGGAAAGGCCTTTCTTCAGAACCGTTATCTTATTTCCCACAAAAGGATCCACACTGGGGAGAAGCCATATAAATGCAGAGAGTGTGGAAAATCCTTTGTTCAGAGCAGTCATCTTACTTCCCATAATAGGGTCCACACGGGAGAAAAGCCGCATCAGTGCGTAAAATGTGGAAAGAGTTTTAGCACATTTAGCTCTCTTACTTGCCATAAAAGGATTCACATGGGGGAGAAACCCTTTAAATACATGGAGTGTGGAAAAAAGGGCTTCTCTGAAAATCAGTCCCTTGTGAGACACAAAAGAATTCCACACAGTGGAGAAGCCGTATAAATGTGTGAAGTGTGTTAAGAGCTCCAAGGGGAGAAATGGCCTAATTTTTCATATCCATTTGATGAGAATCCATGTAAATTCTAGATTTAATTGCTTGATTCTATGTATACCGAACTAGGAAAAAAAGATTTTACTAAGTCTGACCCTCACAACTGACAGCTTTGGAGAGATGATTTTACCAATAGAAAAAAATGGTTCTAAGGTAAAAATTTCTGGAGCATTTTGCATCTGTTTCCCCCCCCCTCAGTATTACTTTTTCTTCAGCATACAGGTAGTCCTCAATTTATGACCACAGTTGGGCCCAATTGTTTATGTTACTGAGAAATTTGCAAGTTTTACCCCATTTTATGACTTTTTTGCCACATTGGTTCAGTAAATTACTGCAGTCGTTAAATTATTCACATGGTTGTTAAGAGAATCTGGTTTCCTCAGAAGGCTGCAAGAAGGGATCATGTGGCCCCGGGACACTGCAAACCATCATAAATATGTTTTAAATAATGGGGTTTTTAAGGTTCAACTGTCATTTTATAGGGTCAAGAATTGCACATGTCAATAAGAGAAGATCGTTTTGTCTTGTTTACATTCTAGCTTCAATTGCATGTCAATTCCAAGAAAAATGGGCCCATATAGGCATTTCAAATTCTGGACTCTGAATTTATGAAGTTGTGTTTTTTTTTTAAAAAAAGTGAGCTTCTATTACCCAGTTATTTGTCCTTCCCACTTGATCTTTGTCAGGGGTGGGATTCTACCAGTTCCGACTGGTTCGGGTGAACCCTTTGCTCCGAAGATCAGTTGGCAGTGAACCGGTTCGCTTCGACGAGCATGTAGGCCCACCCGCCCTGTGCTTTATTCCCTTTTGTGAGAGCACAGCTGATTCACATGGCAGAGCGGTTTGCTGTTTCTCAGCTGTGCGTATGTGCAGAGCGCACATTTGGCGCGATCTCCAAACTGGTTATACTGGTGGAATCTCACTCCAGATCTTGGTTCTGCGATGGATATGAAGAGGCAAACATTTAACAGGTGATTCTTTCCCAGGTGGGAAAAGCAGCTGAATCTTTTTAAGACAAAGGTTTATCTTAGTCTTTCTTCCATTATGGCAAACAAGCAAATAGAAATTCAGTAACTTCCCATAGTATAAACATTCCATCTTTTTACAATTGTTTTCCACTTCCTTTCATTCTTGAATACACTCACATTTTATCAGAGGCCCTTACACTTCTGTCCTCACAAAAAGAAATGGTGCAGCAGAGATATAGTGGGATCTGAAACAATATAATCCAAAGGGAACTCAAATTCCATCAAAGTACAGTAAACGGAGAGATGGAATGTGAAATTGAATTGTCCCACTGAGTATCTGATATGCATTAAAAGTGACAGTTAAAAGGATATGTGCTTTGAATCCTTCCTTCCTTCCTGTCTCAGGAATATTCAGGAGACTGAAGCCCACTCCAGTGTGCTGATACTGTAGATGATCAAGCAAGAAGGAAGACATTTAGAAATCAGTGGGGACCAAAACAAAAATCTATGAAATTAAGAAAAACTACTTCAGAAAAGTGCTTCAGTTCTTCCTGATCAAACACACAATGAGAATAGCAGCTTTTTGTGGGATGTGAAGATACCAAAAAATAATCCAACTCGGTTCCACTATAAAGAACTGAGACCTGAATCAACCAATATGACTGCATAGGTCAAAGGCCTCATGATGTGAGAGAACAACATAGGTATCAATACAGAGTGAAGAAAGAACTTTAGGAGGAAGAGTTCCTCTGTCACAAAAGGAGCCAGAATAACGAGAAATCCCCAAAATTCATGTGCAAAAGATTTTTCAAGCATTAAGACCCCCTTTGGCTTTCTGTGCTGTGATGAGAGCTAAGAAAAAAATCTGTTTAAATAAAATTAAATATCAATGATGTGATTACTTTCTAGGCATGTATTAAAACCCCTTTTCTCTTTGGTTGCATCAAGAATTACTAATGCATGAAATTACTAATATTTGGAGGACTTTGGGTGGGGGACAAATTTTCGGGTTTGAGAGGCTCTTGAGTTGAAGCTGTGGAAGTAAATCTGGTCCGGATTTCAAGCTTCTGTCAGGATTCCGGCAGTTACTCCAATTAAATCATGAGTCTTGAGCCACACTCCCAAAACTTCAAAGGATTTATTAGAAGTCAACATGTCGGCATGACCTGGGCGTAGCCGACTCTGAGATACGTAATTCATTGTTACCCTTGAGCCTGCTTCCCCCCACCCCACCCCTCTGGGTGTATCATAATTCATATTCTCCATATTTTCATAAAACATTTTCTGTACACATTTTATAGCTGCCAGCTACTTGAAAGGAAGAGGTTTATTTTTCAGAAATTCAAAGTCTCTTGAAGGCAGACTACAAAATAGGGAAAGCTCTAGTAACAATATAACATTCTAAATCAGTCTCTTAACTGTTTTTCCTTATTTTTAGCATTCTTATTGCCCTGGAAAAAAGAATTCATTAAATCAAGCAATGATTGAATTTCTTCCTTTATAATTAAGTTTATATAGTGTAAATTACATTCTGTGTATTCGTTTGGGTGGTATTTTACAATTTAAAACAACACAATTCTTATGTTTGGGTGAGTTTAAAGGATTTGGAGGGCTGTAAATCAATAACTTTCTGGAGATCTGGGTCAGTTAATTTATAATTACCTAAACACCCTAAACAATATTTCTAACAAGAGTTATAAAATTTATAAATTCTTGCCACCAAGCTCTTTATTCATACAGTATAACAGATAACAGATAATCAGAGTTGGAAGGGACCTTGTAGGTCATCTACAAGCGGGAGACCCTACACTATTTCTGACAAATGGCAGTCCAATCTCTTCTTGAAAGTCTCAAGTGATGATGCTCCCACAACTTCCGAAGGAAACTTCTGTTCCATTGGTTGATAGTTCTCATTGTCAGAAAGTTTCTCCTTATTTCCAGGTTAAATCTCTCGTTCAGTATATTGTTCATGGAAATGTGTCAAACAGCAGCGAATCCAGTTTTGTGTGCGTTATTGTCAAGTTTTTCATTAGAGAAATAGAAATCGGATTGACAATCATAAAAAAATTAAAAACAATTACAAGAAAGCTGGATACATACAGAAATGGGCTGGAGAAAAATAAAACAGAACTCCACTCTTTTCAAATGGCTTTTTAACCACAATTCCTCTTCTATTTTAACTGCTAATTGTAGCTCGATCTCAGTCTCTTTTTAAAGCCCTCCATATGCAGAGGAATTTCTTCAAATCAGTGGTGTCCCTCTCTCCTTCTCCCTCTCCCCCTCCCTCGGCTAGAACAAAATTTGTACTTTCCCAATCATTTTATCACCATTATTTTATAATAGATAAAGAGGGTTAGGATCTGGTCCGAAGAACTGCCTTGGAAACAGTGAAGGACTGACCCGTGGATCCTCCCTTTTTGCTGGCAGAGGGTTGCAGGAGGTTGTCGCAGCTGAAAACGGAACTCAGGAGTAATTTTCCTCTGGCAGAGTGCTCGGGCCACTGTTGAACTGGCCACACCCATTCCACACACACACACACACCCAGGTCAAGCACAACCCTGACGCGGGCCTCAATGAAACCGAGTTTCTGCCTTGTATCATCCTGGTCAAAGAGATGTCCAGTCTATTTTTGAAAACCTGCAGTGATGGAGCACCCACAATTCCAGAAAACAAGCTGTTTCATTGATTATTCTGTCAGGAAATTTCTCCTAGGTCGGATTGTCTTTAACGAGCTTCCGCTCATTACTTCTTGTCCTTCCCTCAGGGGCTCAGTCCCCTCTTCTCTGTGACAGCCCCTCAAATACTGGAGGGCAGTTATTTCCTCCCACAATCCTTGCTGACAGGCTAGATATACCTAGCTCTCTCAACCATTCATCATGCAATTTAGCCTCCAGACCAGTTGATCCATATTGCTATCTTGATGATTCTTTCTCACAGCAACTGCTTGATTCTTTGGAAGATGAGGTGCAACTTGACCATCCTGCACTCTGTTCTGGATCAAAGAAAAACCTCTGAATATCCACGGTTGTAACAGTCGCCATCAATAAGTTAAAATGAGACCATACAATGTCCTAAAGAGGCCAACATCAAGCCAGGATCCTTGCTTCCTGCTCAGTAGTCTTTGAGATTAAATTAGAACTCCCAGATTTGGGATACTAAACTCTGGCACATTAACACAAGATACAAAATAAATAAATAAATCCTAAATTATTGCTGCCATCTAGAAATGACTTACATCTTTTATCCCAGGTATAGCATTCTTCTTGAAATGTATTTGAATATAAGTAGCATTCTTCTTTTCAGACCCATTTCTATATCCTGAGTGTCACTGACTTAATTTTTCCTCTTTGCATTAATGTGCAGTGTAGCTTCATTTGTATAGAACAGGTGTGTCAAACTGGTGGCCCATGGGCTGGGTGCATCACGCACAGGCCATGCCCACCCCAGCTCCATGAAGGGAAAAAACACTGCGCTATGTCACGTGATGTCAATGTGACATGGCGAGTTTGACATCTGTGGTATAGAACATCCAGGCAAACATTTTAGCAAAATGTTTATTTCTATGACCACTGTGAGTAGCATACAGCATATATACCCAGTGTCTGTAAACTAAACAAAAAAAACCCCTTTAATTCCTATAAAAGCACCATGAATATCAGTTACATTAAGAAACTGCCAAAGGAACATTAAAACATCTCAACCCTCTCTCATGAAGAAATAATCCTTTTGCAGTTGGAATCTGAAGTAACAACATAAATGAGTGTTTGTTGAAAAAGTCCATTCCGTGTTAGGACTGAAATTCTCATGTATGATTTTCTTCTGTCCATCACATGACGGCTAGCAAAGGACTTAAATCAGAATCGGAACAGAGTTGGAAGGGACCTTGGAGGTCTTCTAGTTCAGCCCCCTCCTAGACTTTGACAACTGACACAATGTCTCAGTATTTTAGGACAATATTCCTTCATATGAATTCTTTGCACTTAGTTCAAATTATCTCCCCGTTCCACTTATATAGACTTTTTGGTGGACTCATAGATGAGAAATTTAAGTCAAAACTCTTCCCCTACTCCAGGCAGTTACTTCTTTTTCAAGTGGGTCCTTCTATGTGAAGTAAGGTTACTGCTAGTTTTAAATGTCTTCCCACACACCTTGCATTTGTAGGGTTCCTCCCCTGTGTGGCTCCTGTTGTGATAACGAAGCGCACTGCTGCAACGAAAACACTTTCCGCATTCCGTGCATTTAAATGGCTTTGCTATTAAGTGGATCCTTTTATGGGAAATTAGGTCACATCTCTGACTAAAACTCTTTCCACATTCTGTACATTTATGGGGTTTCTCTTTTGCATGGATCCTTATGTGGAAAGAAAGCTTGCTGCTCGTGATGAAGCTTTTCCCGCACTTGGTGCATTTATATGGCTTTTCCCCTGTGTGAGTTCTTTCATGGTAAGTCAGACTGCTTTTCCATTTAAAACGTTTCCCACACGCCGTACATTGATGTGGTTTATCTGTCCTGTGGACTCTTCTGTGAGAAGAAAGCTGAGCGACGTTTTTCCCACAGTCCAGGCATTTATACGGTTTTTCCCCTGTATGAATCCTTTTGTGGATAATGAGGTAACTACTTTGACTAAACTTCTTTCCGCACTCCGTACATTTAAATGGCTTTTCCCCAGTGTGAGTTCTGTGATGACAAGTAAGAGCAGCACTGGTGTTAAAGCTCTTTCCGCACTCCATGCATTTATATGGTTTCTCCACTCTGTGCTTCTTTTCATGATGCACAAGCGATCCTGTTTCAGCAAAGTTCATCCCGCACTCCATGCATTCAAACATTTTCTCTCCAGTATGGGTTCTTTTGTGGGATACAAGGGAGCTGCTTTTCTGGAATCCTTTCCCACATTCCACACACGTGTATGGTTTCTCTCCCTTATGGCTCCTTTTATGAGAAATCAGGGAGGCCCTCTGACTGAAACTTATTCCACACAGCGTGCATTTGTGCTTTTTTTCGTTTGAGTGAATTCTTCTGTGCATATTAAGGGTGCTGCTTGTACTGAAGCTCTTTCTGCACTCCCTGCATTGATACGGTTTCTCTCCCGTGTGGATCCTTTTATGGGAAATCAGGGAATGTTTCCATCGGAAGCTTTTCCCACACACTGGGCATTTATATGGTTTCTCTTCTGTATGGATCCTTTTATGAGACCTAAGGGAACAATTCTGACTGAAGCTCTTTCCACACTCCAGGCATTTATATGGCTTCTCTCCCGTGTGGATCCTTTTATGGGAAGTAAGGTCACAGCGCCTCCGGAAAGTCTTACCACATTCCGTGCATTCATAGGGCTTCTCCCCGCTGTGGATCCTTCTATGATAATTAAGGTGACTACTCTGAGCAAAATTCTTTCCACATTCCATGCATTTATAAGGTTTTTCCCCATTGTGGATTCTTTTGTGAGAAGTAAGATGGCTTTTTTGACCAAACGTCTTCCCACACTCCAAACACTGGTATGGTTTCTCCCCTGCATGCATCCTTTTGTGGGAAGTAAAATAACTGCTCCATTTGAAGAGTTTCCCACACTCCAGGCATTTATATGGCTTTTCCCCTGCTCTTCTTCTTGCAGCTAAAGAAACAGTTTTTTTGTTATGTTTTCCATTGTTTAGCAATTCACCACCTTCTCCTTTAGTATAAGTTCTGCAGTTTTTATTCACAACTGTGTCTTTGAATACTTCCCTTCTTTTCCCTAACGTCTTTTCTTTTCTCCTTCCTTTCCAAGATTGTTGCTGAATCTGAATACAGTGGGGATTGATTTTTTTCCTCCCCTGTTTTTTTGACTTGTTTTTCTTCCTTTTTTTGACTGGTTTTTCTCTTTCTTTAAGTCTTTCTTCCTTTTTCTGACTGATCTCTTGAAATGGTTCCTTGCAACCTTCATTCTCTTGCTCATGAGCTCCTTGGGAAGAAAAGAGAGAAGAAAAATTGAATGAAGCTAGGGGAAAGAAAATGAATCAAATTAATGTAAATGAATTCTCCCCAAGGTTTTGTTGACTTACTAAAATAAGAAATAATTTTAAAAAGCCCACTGATGCAACATTTATTCATTGTGGACACCTGATGAGATTATTACAATTTCAGGAATATAAAGACGCATGATCAATATGCAGATGTAGTTTCTGTTTAAGGAACCCCTTCAAAAGTCAATTTCTGTTAAATAGCAAACCAATTCAAGTAAATCGTTTCTATTTTCTGTGGTACATAGGACAGGCAGGCAGCTTCTTGTCCTACACAAGAAGCCACTATTAAGGTTAGAGGTCAGATTGCTGAATCCATAATCTAAAACAGGGTTCTTCAAACTTGACAGCTTTAAGACTTGTGGACTTCAACTCCCAGAATTCCTCCTCCAGTCATGTTAGCTCAGGAATTCTGGGAATTGAAGCCCACAAGTCTTAAACTTGCCAAGTTTGAAGACCCTTGATCTAAAATGAATCACTGAGAAAGTAAAATATATATATATTTTGAAGGGGAACATCTGAAGAATGAGATAACAAGTAACAACATGATGGATTTAAGGAAGTAGCTGCAAATTTCTTCCCTTGTTTGGAGCAGAAGAAGATAGGATTAACTCCTTCCTGTATATAGGAAATGAGACCTGGTTGGGGAGAAATGTTTTGACTGAATTTGACTACCTTCTAAACGTTTGCAGGCCAAGCAGGCGACTCTTACCCAAAGAGGCCACATTCTGAGAATTCTCCAGCATGACTTCCTCGTGGAGGGCTTTTTGGTGGGCATCCATCTGACACCACTCCTCCTCAGAAAAATACACTGCCACCTCCTCGAAGGACACAAGGCCCTGAACAAGGAAACAAATTTCCCTATTAACAGACAACGATGGATTTAGAAGTTCAAAAATCACATAAGGGGCAATGAGTGAAAGATGAGGATGTAAAACTTTATATAAGAAAATGGGCCACGTTCACAGGTTTTCACTGAAGGTACGGTTGGAACAAGTTTAATTTACATGGCAGAATTTTCCATTCAGTAAAAGTTAACTTCTGAATCTATTGACAGTTAGACCTCAACACACACAGCTGTAATGGGGGGGAGGTTTCCTTCCTAACATGTTGGCTAGTACGAATGAAGGCGAATATATGTGTCCCAGGGTAATGTTGCAGATATTTTGTCTTCCGAGCTTTTGGACTTGTGCTGCAGCCCATTCTCAGGGAATTTTACCAGAATGTTCTACGAGAAAGAAGTTCACCAAGGATGGGCTCCAGCACAAGTCCGAATCTCAGAAGACAAAAGTTCTGATTCTGATGACCGACCCAGATTGGATGTTAGCTAATGTCCAATGTATCCCTACACTGATGGAACAGCATCACAAATGTGCTGGAGAATTTATATGAGGATCTGTGTGAAGGCCATTAACCTGAGAATGACCAATTTCTGCTCTTCAGATTATAGGGAATATTTTTGTGGTGTGAACTTCCAAGCCCACGATTCTTCTGATTAACTTCAATGGATCCTTTCTGAAAGTCTCATAAAATATTTCTATTCCATTTACTATGTAACCTATCTCCTAAAGAACTATTAAATTGCAGATTCTACTTTACGCTGTTCTTCAAACCAGAGGCTTTTTTTACCCTCCTCAGACTAGATTTCAAATGATGCTTTAAAAAAATATAAATGTTATTTATTGATTTGGAAATGTAATGTATGTTTTGTTCAATTCTGAACTGAAGAAGCTTCTTGGATGAGAAGTGAAATGTTTTCAAGGGAAAAAAAAAACCAAGTAAGTCCAGTTGCCCTTTGGAAAAGTACCTTTGGAATATGGTTTCCTGCATCTTCTGAGATTTGTTCTGCTACCTGAGCTGGAGCTTCAGCCACGCCTTCAGTTTCACCAGAACAAGATGGCCGTATGAATACAAATGAGATGGCTCTGTTCCCTGTGAAGGAGACAATGGCGATAAAAGAATAATTTTTAAGAACCTAACAAATATGGAAAGGTAATTCTATCCAAGGGGAGACAGAACATTCACTGTGTCAGCATTCCAACTAACCAACTACAAACCAAGAGACTCCGAAACATGCATTTCCTCAAAGTTCCATTTTATTAGAGTTGTCCTATTGGCACATCTGGGAAAACCCAAATCTGAGAGTTCCGGGTTTTCCCTTCCCAAAATAAAATCAAAGATCCATCCCCTGCACCCATCACATGGCCCAATCAAATCATTCATCCCAACTGGAGACATCCCTCCTGTCACTCCCCTCCAGGTGCAGGGAAATATGTCCTTGACTCTCTAAGAAAGAATGTTGTTGTATTTAAACCTCTACCTCACTATGAGATCCTCCCTCCCGAATTCCCAGGCACTGAATGTGGCAGCCTCGAAGCTTTCATGTAAAATTGGCTTCCAAGGCTGCTTAGAAGGACCTTTCTCTTACCTCCTGAGGCGTCCTGATAGGGATCTTCTTTGGAGAATTGCTTGAAAAGCAGCTCCTCAGAGGGATCTTCTCTCTCCAGATCTTCAGGAACGACAGCTGAGGGGGACTCCTGCTGCTGAAACAGAAGGAAGGAGAAAAGAAAATAGAAGGAGAAATGGATGAATGGACCAACAGAGATGAAGTAATGGATATTTCTCAATCCACAGTCCTGCAGTCCCTTATATCCATCAGTGGAAGTGGAAACTAAGAAGGGAACAATGTCAGCGCTCTAGCAAACCTCCATTCCAATCAGTAACTCCGAGACAAACATATCTCAAAAGTACCTTTATTAGAATAGCACCTGGCACATCTGTAGAATCCCCAATCTAAAAGTTTTCGGGCTTTCCAAAATTTCCCAAACTACAAATCCATCCCCACTTGGTTGTCATCACATCACATGGTTCAATCACGATCCGTCCAAAAGTAAGATCCTTATTTCACCCTGCGCCATACTAAATGACCTTGAACTAACAAAAGAATTTTATTTTGTCTTACTTAGAGATGCTTAATTGAAATCACTCCCCTTTCACTTTCTCAGGCTATGTGGCAGCATGGAATATGGCTTCCAAAACTGACAAACATTTTCCCCAAATGGAAAGAACTGAAATCTGCCACAAGAGTTTATTTATTTATTACGTTTTTAAAAATTACCCATCAACTGAAGTTTTTGTGGCAGTTTACAGCAGAGAAACAAATGAGCTGATGTTTTTGTGGCAGTTTACAGTAGAAGAGAAACAAAGGTGTTCTTAATGTTGAAATGCCAGAAATCCCCATGCCATGGCTGAGTTGCTATGCAACTTGCTTGCAATCATACAACAATGGGAGGGGGAGGGAAGGCATTGGAATGCAAGTGTGCCATCTGGAAGCCGGAGATAGTTCCACCCCCCAAGGTCACCAACTCTGAGAAGGTCCAAGGCAAACAGATTGTTCTCAAAACAACCCAGGTTCAGCTGATTGGTGGGCAAAGGACCATGTGACTCTAGAGTGACAATAAAGTTCTTCTAAGTCTAAGTCTATGGTAGGACCAGGGAAGAAAAAGGGGAATTTATCTGACGCCTTTGCGCACAAAATGTTAGAACTGGCTTTTCCACTTCTGGTTTTTCAGCAGAGTATACTCTTTGAGGGAAAAAAAATGTCCCAGGAGTTTCTTTTTTGGGCTACCATATTGGGATGGTTGACACCCTATGATTGAAACCTAGAAAACTGATGGCAGAAAAAGACCTACTGTAACATGGAGTCTGCCCTATTTATTAAATTTTTATATATATATATATATATATATTTGTCAGATGACAGACATGTGCTTATCTCATTCCCAAGCATGTTTAATATGGAAACTGATTCCTAAGCATATTCAACTATGGAAACTGATCAAGGAGAGATTCAACCTAGAAATAAGGAGGAATTTTCTGACAGAACAATCAACTCATGGAACAGAAGTTGCCTTCAGAAGTTGTGGGAGCTTCATCACTGGAGGCTTTCAAGAAGAGACTGGACTGCCATCTGTCAGAAAAGGTGTAGGGTCTCCTGCTTGGGCGGGGGGGTGGGGTTGGACTAGATGACTACAAGATCCCTTCCAACTCTGTTAATCTGTTAAACTATAGTATTAAATGAACTACAGTATTACGGTATATATTGTTTCTTCTATTTGGAACCATTCTAAGACCTAAGAAGGTATCTACCTGCAGATTTTCCTGTTGCTTCCCTTTGGCCTGGCTCATGAGGAAGCCTTCAGCCAGGTCCACTGCCTGGGAGCTGGTCTCTGCTCCACACTCCCGCACCCAGCTTTTCATTTCGGGGGGCAGGAGGGCCAGAAAATACTTTAGGACCACGAGGTCCAGCATCTGCGCCTTTGTGTTCCTTTCTGGCTGCAGCCATTCGTGGTAAAGTTGGTGGAATCGGTTGCGAAGTCCTCGGGGTCCCTCAGCCTCCTGGTATTGGAAGCTCCTGAAGTTCCAGGGCTGAACTTCTGAACAGAGGATGGTTTCCTCCTCCAGGACCTTCTGCCTAGCGCTTGCCCAGATCTCTTCACAGCTCCCAAGCTGAACAGCAGAAGGACCTTTTCCAGTTGCCTCACTTGCTAAAGGGGGCCTCTCCATCTTCCTCTGCTCTCCAACACAGCTTTAAATGGGGCCGCAGAGCTTTTCACGCTCCTTGTTTGCGAGATATTTTTGTGTCTAGGCAAGGAGACAAGATGCTTCCGCCCTATAGATCTGCAACAGAAAAGCACAGAGAACGTAACAAGTAACATTTTAACAACTCCCTGCAAAATGTCGAACTAAGGATTCTTTTGAGCTGGCATAATTTGGCAGTTCTAATCTCACGAGGCTCAAAATTGATTCAGCCTTCCACCCTTCTTAAGGTGGGTAAAATGAGGACCCAGATTGTTGGGGGCAACATGCTGACTCTGTAAACTGCTTAGAGAGGGCTATAAAGCACTATGAAGCGGTGTGTCAGTCTAAGTGTTATTGCTATTAGGAAGATGTATGTGAGTTCATGATGTTTTTATCTGCTGTGTTTGTTATGATGGATGATTTCAATATTTTTCTCAATGTTTTTATGTTGTAAAAGCTATTGGATAGGAGATGGGCAGAAAATGAATTTCATAAATAAATTAAATAAATAGCAATAGCATATGAGGACAATAAACCAGTAGAACAGCCTACCTTCAGAAATTGCGGGTGCTTCATCACTGGATGTTTTAAAGAAGAGACTGGACAGTCACTTATCTGAACTGGTATAGGTTCTCCTGCTTGAGGCAGGGACTGGACTACATGACCTCCAAGGTCCCTTCCAGCTCTCTCCCCTCCTCTCCTCTCTATTCTAGTCACTATTCTATTCTTGTTTCTATTCTCTTTCCTAGATTCTATTCTCTTTCTATTCTATCCTTATCCTATATTCTATTCTCTTTTCTATTCTATTCTCTAGTCTCCTTTCTAGTCTCTAGTTTCTATTCTATTACTACCCTATCTTCTATTCTATTCTCTATTCTATTTCTATTCTATTCCTATATTTTCTATTCTATTCTAGTTTCTATTCTATTTCTGTTCCTATCCTATATTCTATTCTCTTTTCTAGTCTGTTCTCTAGTCTCTTTTCTAGTTTCTAGTCTATTCCTACATTGTATTCTCTTTTCTAGTCTATTCTTTAGTCTTTTTTCTATTTTCTATTCTCTCTTCTAGTTTCTATTCTATTTCTATTCTATTCCTGTCCTGTATTCTATTTTTTTCTATTCTCTAGTCTCTTTTCCGTTCTCTAGTTTTCCTATCCTCTATTCCATTTCTATTCTATTCCTATCCTATATTTTATTCTCTTTTCTATTCTCTAGTCTCTCTTCTAGTTTATTCCATTTCTATTCTATTCCTATCCTATATTCTATTCTCTTTTCTAGTATATTCTCTAGTCTCTTTTCTAGTTTCTAGTATATTCTCTAGTCTCTTTTCTAGTTTCTAGTTTCTTTTCTGGTTTCTATTCTATTTCTATTCTTATCCTATATTCTTTTCTAGTCTGTTCTCTAGTCTCCTTTCTAGTTTCTAGTCTATTCCTATATTCTATTCTCTTTTCTAGTCTATTATCTAGTCTTTTTTCTATTCTCTCTTCTAGTTTCTATTGTATTTCTCTTCTATTCCTATCCCATATTCTATTCTCTTTTCTGGATTCTATTCTATTTCAATCCTATTCCTGTCCCATATTCTCTAGTCCTTTTTCTTTTCTCTAGTCTTTTTTTCTATCCTCTATTCTATTCCTATCCCGTATCCTACTCTCTAGTCTTTTTTGTATCCTCTATTCTGGATTCTATTCCATTTCAATCCTATTTCTATCCCATCCAATTCCATTCCTTCTATTTTGGCTACCTGGCTTCTCCCCTGCATTTTGCTTGAATGCAGTCAGCTGCAACTCCTCCTCCGCTGCAAAACATCCAGTCTTCCTGCTGGATTTCTGCAACGCAACTTTCTTCTCTCTCCACCTAGGCTTTTCCCAAGCATGCAAAGGGGCGGTAGGGGAAGATGGGGTCCCGGGGCTTCTTCCACCCCCTTCCCTCTCCCCCTTCCCCAGGACTCAGCACTTTGGAGGGAGAGATTGCACGCCTCCCTCCACGTCTCCAGCTCCACGGGAACACCCCCCCGCCCGCGAGAAAAAAAAATACTCCCCCCACTCACTGAACAGGTTCCCGTCTGCACCTCCTCCGTCCTCGCAAAACTTTCCCCGCGGCCGCATCGCCTCCTGCGGAACAAAAGCGGTTAAAACGAGCGAGGCTAGAGTCGTAGAGGGGCCACGCTTTGGTCGACGTCGCTCCGTCTGGGTTGGGCATGCGTGCGCCGTTGTCCGGCAGCAAAGATGGAGGAGGAGGAGGGGGCGGGCAGCCTCCGAGCTTCAAGAGTGGAGGGAGCATGCGTAAACGACCGGACAAAAGCGTCCGGCGCCGGATTTGGACAGGAAATGACGTCACTAGAAAAGGCCGTCGCCGGGTGGAGCTTTCCCGGAAGAGTCCGAATGGGAATGAATGGGAGCGTTTCTAGTGGGGGACTAGATTAGAAGATGGGCGGGGTAACCCCCCCCCCCCATGGAAAGATACAAACTATTAAAAAAGAAAACCAGACCTAACAAAAGAGGAAGTGAACTTCCATTATAGATAAAAGATCATTACATCTCTACAGAAATCCACCAAACCAAGAATGAAAACCTCCTAAGATCCATATGGGTCAATATAAAAGGGAGAATTGCTATAGGGGTATACAACAAGCCACCTACCAAGCAGAAGAAATAGACGAACATTTTGCTAAACAATTAAGAAATGTATGTAGGAAACATACCACAGTAGTAATGGGATTGCTAATTGTACCCTATGACTATCATTAAGTGTTGTACCTTACGATTCTTGACTCTTGAATGTATCTTTTCTTTTATGGACATTGAGAGCATTTGCACCAAGACAAATTCCTTGTGTGTCCAATCACACTTGGCCAATAAAGAATTCTATTCTATTTTATTCTATTCTATTCTATTCTATTCTATTCTATTCTATTCTCAATTGCCATGTTCCTTTTCACATAGAAACAATATCTGCCATATGCAACTTGAAGTTGGCAATAGTACCTTCCCTCCTTGTCTCTGTCTCTCTGTCTCTTTCTCTTTTTCTAATTCTCTCTCTCTCCCTCCCACCCCCTCATGGAATTAAAAAATATCTCTTGGAATTACCGGCCCGTTAGTCTTATGGCAAAAATATCTGCTACATTCCTTTTAAGTAAACTTGAGATTGGGGAGAAGAAAAGTGCATTCCTTGCAGAAAAACCAAAAGGTTTTAGGCAGAGTTAAAGGTTATATAAATTTGTATAATAAATAACACATAAATTAATGATTTAATTTGACTAAGATTTCTCTTCAAATTCCTAATCACAATATGTGTCAGTCAGTAAATGGAGAAATTTTAAGGAGGAAATTGATTGCCCTTAATTTAGAATTCAGACTATTGTCCCTGATCTAAGCCCTTGTTTGAGGCAGAGGTTGGGGCTCAATGGAGCCCTGAGAACAAGGATCTATTACTTACCAAGGGGGAAGGGAAATGTGCATATTTGAACCCTTTTTATTCAGTCTAGATATGAATGACTTACCAGGAGTAATGCAGTGCGCATGTCTAAGGTGCTAAATACATGTTGGAACACGCTGATTTACACTGAATACTCTTATCATTCTTGTATGTTGGATTGTGTAGGCTGTTAAGAAGACTTGGCTTATTTATTTTATTTATTTATTGGAATTTGTCAAACAAAAATGAGAACAAGAATAAGAGAATAAAAATACAGTGACAGGGATGATAGGCACGTCAGTGCACTTATGCACGTCCCCTCTACTGACCACTTAACTATGAAGTAAGGTCCATGGAAGTCGATTTGTGACTGAAACTCTGAAAATTTGTAGCTGAGACAACTGAATCAGGCAGAGCATTCCAAACTTTGACAACTGTTAGGGTTTTGGAATTAACCCCTAGAAGAGTATTGCAGCAGTAGTCAAGCCAGGAAGCCAAACGAGAGTGGAAGGGCCCCAGAGTATACACACACTGAACACAAACACTGTTTGTAGTTTAAATAGTTTTTAATCCAGTTAGAGTTTAAGCATTGTCATTCAGTCCATTAATTCATTCACAGTATTTCCATCCAGTAAGACTCACTAGTATAGTCCAAGTTAAGAGTCCTTGCAATATCTTTATCAGCCGATAAAGATATCTTCTCCTCCACCGGTTTCACTCTCCAGAGAAACAAACGCTGGATATTCAGCAAACAGTAGCAAACAATAACAGTTCAGTCACAGGCACTCACAGTCAGTAATCACAGTTAGTCGCAGCAGCACACAGTAACAGCTACAGCACACAGTTACAGTTACAGACAGCCAGTTCACAGCCAGTTAGCTTTCCAGCTTCTAATGCTTCCTTATATTGTAACTTCTAACCGCACCCTTAATCGGCTAATTGCCTGCTGCATTGTGCTTAAAGTGATAAGCACTTAAACCATGATATCTAAGTTTTATATATTTATTCACCCAAACCATATTTGGTATCAATGTTATACCTAACATACTCCCCTTTTGGGTGAAATAAATATATAATTCCTTTACAATCTTATCCCATATTTTTCACAACTCTCCTGGTGCTTACTGGCACCTTGGGCTTTAGTAAAATTATCAGCTAAATTGTCCTCCGACATACAGTACTCTAGCTGAATCATCTTACTTCTTACAGATTGTCTCACGTTTAGGTATCTTAGATCTGTATGTTTGCTCCTTGTTTTTACTCCAATATTTGTGGCCATTTGAATTGCTGCCTGATTATCTTCATGTATAATTATAGGATAATCTACAGTTATACCTATATCAATTAACATTTGTTTATACATTATTAACTCTGTACATAACAATGATAAACAGGAGAATTCTGCCTCCATAGTAGACAAACTTATATGCTGTTGTCTTATTGACTTCCAGCCTATTAATGTCTTACCCAGCATTATGGCTGTTCCTGAAGTCGACTTTCTAGTGTCTCTTTCTGATGCAAAGCTAGCATCTGCATAAGCACTCAAAATTAATTCACCCTTTGGTTCTAAATACAATGAATAATTCATTGTCTTTTTAAGATATCTTAATATCCTCTTAGCTGCAATCCAGTGTCTTTCACATGGTGCAGAATTGAATCTAGCCAACTGATTCACGCAGTACGAAATATCTGGTCTAGACCAATTACTAATATAACTCAAACTACCAATTAAAGATTGATAAATCACCTTATCAAACTCAGGGCTTTGTTCATCAGTGTTGCTAAACTCCTGACTCATTGGAGTCTTAGCTGGCTTACAAAGCTCCATATTGTAATCTTTTAGCAATTTGCTTATCTTATCTTCCTGAGATATCTTAAAACCTTTCCTTGTTTTCTTTATATTCAAACCGAGATACTTCTTTATCTCCCCTAATTGCTTGATCTTTATTCTCTTTCCTAATGATGCTATTATTTTATTTGCTTCATCATTAGTTTCAGTTATCAATGCAATGTCATCTGTGAATAGTAATAATAATGATACTTTCCCATTT
The DNA here is from genome assembly GCF_049901735.1 of Notechis scutatus. NCBI lineage: Eukaryota > Metazoa > Chordata > Lepidosauria > Squamata > Elapidae > Notechis > Notechis scutatus. Next base: position 16,009,004 of record NC_142010.1, on the reverse strand, counting down.
GTCTCCCTCTTAAACAGACATGGATCGGCTAAACCAGCTTTAAATCCTATATTGTCTAGTTCCTTTACAATATACTGGTTCCATTCATAGCCTGATTGTTTAAGACCATAGAGGCTTTTCTTTAACAACCAACAATCATTATTATCCTTATTTTCACTTTTAATACCAACAGGTTTTTTCATATAAATAGTATGTTTTAATGGGGCGTGCAAGTAAGCAGTTTCCACATCTAGATGGTTAACTATATAGTTTTTACTAGCTGCCCACACTAAAGCTGCTCTCAAGGTTGCTGCCTTAAGACTAGGTGCAAACACCTCATCGTAGTCATTAGCATTCTGCCTAAAACCTTGGGCTACTAACCTTGCCTTATGGATTAAATTACCATCCTTATCTATTTTTACCTTAAATATCCATTTGCAGCCAATGGATTTCTTTCCTACAGGTAATTTGGCATTTTCATACACCTTCATATCTCTTAATGAATTCAGTTCCTTATTCATTGCTGCATACCATTTTTCTTTTTCCTTATTAGGATACTTTTTAATTTCTTCAACAGAATTAGGAACTTGATTAATCTGGCACACTGTGTTAGCCTGGTACCTATCAGGCGGTCTAGATATACGTGTAGTTCTTCTGGGAATTACAGGGCTTACAGGAGGACTTTGTTGAACTACTACCTGTTCATCTTCCTCATCCTGTTCAGCTATTGAATCTGTTTCTTCCTTTATGGGCACTATTTCATCCTGTATTTGACTCTTTACTTTATTTTTAAAGTTACAGGGATAACTAATGGGATTTCGATAGGATTCAATAATTACATCTTTATTGGCATCCTGTTCTAATTTCTCCCATCCTTCATGTTCTAGAAATTGGGCACTAGCACTACATAACACTTTAGATGTGCCTTTCTCCCAAAATCTATATGCCCTATGGTTTGCCTGATAACCAACGAAGAAAAATCTTTTAGCTCTATGTTGCCCTTTTTTCTGAGTTGTGCAGGAATATGCACCCATGCTGGTGCACCAAATGTGTGCAGGTAACTTAGATCAGGTTTCCTGCCATGCCATCTGGTGAATGGTATTTCACCTGTTGTTGTATTAACAACGTTGTTCAATATGTTATTAGCACACATTGTAGCCTCCCCCACAAAGAATCAGGTAACCCAGAATCATTTAACATTGTTCTAACCATTGCCTGTAGTGTTTGGCCTCTTCTTTCAATAAAAGCGTTATGTTCTGGCCTGTATGGAGCAGACTTCTTATGCTCTATTCCAGCTACCTTAAGTCTGTTCTGGAATTTGTTATTAATAAATTCCGTACCATTATCTGTCACCAGGGTTATCAGTTGACGTTTAGACTTTCTTTCAGCAAACCTAAGCCAATTGAAAAAATGTTGATATGTTTCAGTTTTGCTTTTCATTAAATAGCAAAACCCATATCTAGAATAATGGTCCATAATGCTCAGTATATATCTAGCACCCCCATACTGGGTTTCTTTGGACCTATTATGTCTGCAAATACTACTTCTAAAGGTTCTTTTGTTTTGAAACCATTTAGCCTATTTGCAGGCAATACTTTGCTCTTATCTTCACAGCAAACATTACAACGCAAATATTTATCACAATGTTTTAACCTTATTCCTTCAGATAACTCAACTGTACGTTTTAGCATTTTAAAATTTACATGCCCCAAACGCCTATGCAATAAATGGATACATTCTTCATGAGGCTTTATATTATTAAATACAGTTTGAGCCTCCCCTTTCTTACTATTATCTAATACATATAATGTTCCATTTAAAGCTGCAGTTACCCTTTTGTTATCTTTTTCAATTATGCAATTATTATCCTTAAAAGTAATTACATAACCTAATTTATCTAATACCCTTACTGAAAGCAAATTAAACTTTAGTTGCGGTACATACAACATTTTTATATCCTGGTTTATGTACGGACAACGTGCAAAACCTTGACCTTTCGCTTTCAGGTTCCAGCCGTTAGCAAGAGATATATGTTGAGAGCTTGTAGACATTTTTATAAATTTTGTCTTATCTCTTGTGATGCAGTGGGATGCGCCACTGTCAACCACCCATAAATTATTCTTCACATCAGAGTTGCTAAACGTGGCTAGTTCAAATGCTTTCTTTGGCTTTTTTACATTCTGGCTTTTTCTCTTTTTGCAAAATCTTGCCAAATGTCCTCTGCCTCCACAATTAAAACACTTTTTAATTGTGTATGCTGTTGAAGATAAATTCTCTTCTTCCAGGTGCTTTACTTTGCTTTGCTGGTTTCTTTCAAGCCTTGAAGATAATTTCTCTTCTTTCTTATCTTCTCTCAGCTCGTCACGCTCACGCCTTCTTCTGGCTTCTTCTAGTAGCCTGCCTGTAATCTCGGTTAATGAGAGGCTTTCTTTTGGCAATACTTCTAACGAAGTTACATAGTCATCATAGCTTTGATCTAATGAAGATAATATTATGTAGACTTTTGCAGTTCATTAAATATAAGCTCTTTTTCTTGCAAATCTTGAAAAATGCTCTTCATACAGTTTAAATGAACTAACATATCTCCATTCCTCTGAAGATGCGTTCGAAAAAGCTTCCGTGTAAGATTTATATGTGCTCCTACACTGTCCCGAACATAAATCTTCCTGAGGTTCTCCCAGCAGTTTGCAGCATTTTCTTCTCCACGAATATGGACAAGCTGCTGATCACAGAGAGTCAGTCCTATGATGCATAAAGCCTGCTCATTCTTCAGTTTAAAGTCTTGTAACTTTTCTTTATCATCATCATTAGCAGGATCCCATCTACTCACATCTGGTGGGTTTGCTATAATGTCCCACAATCCTTCTCTGCGTGAAGTAAACTACATTTCATTGACCATGAAACATAGTTTGTTCCATCCAGCCTGGATATCATGGACAGTTGTGACAAATTTACTTGTGCCATTGCTCTTCAGATATTTTGACTATTTTAAACTAATTAAAACAGTTTGTTTTTACAGTAATGTGCAACTCACACCAACTCTCTCTGCTATATCCTGGTTAGTTAGACTATGCTGCTGGGCCCATAACCAATGTTAGGGTTTTGGAATTAACCCCTAGAAGAGTATTGCAGCAGTAGTCAAGCCAGGAAGCCAAACGAGAGTGGAAGGGCCCCAGAGTATACACACACTGAACACAAACACTGTTTGTAGTTTAAATAGTTTTTAATCCAGTTAGAGTTTAAGCATTTTCATTCAGTCCATTAATTCATTCACAGTATTTCCATCCAGTAAGACTCACTAGTATAGTCCAAGTTAAGAGTCCTTGCAATATCTTTTATCAGCCGATAAAGATATCTTCTCCTCCACCGGTTTCACTCTCCAGAGAAACAAACGCTGGATATTCAGCAAACAGTAGCAAACAATAACAGTTCAGTCACAGGCACTCACAGTCAGTAATCACAGTTAGTCGCAGCAGCACACAGTAACAGCTACAGCACACAGTTACAGTTACAGACAGCCAGTTCACAGCCAGTTAGCTTTCCAGCTTCTAATGCTTCCTTATATTGTAACTTCTAACCGCACCCTTAATCGGCTAATTGCCTGCTGCATTGTGCTTAAAGTGATAAGCACTTAAACCATGATATCTAAGTTTTATATATTTATTCACCCAAACCATATTTGGTATCAGTGTTATACCTAACAACAACTCTATTACAGAAATCGTATTTTTTACAGTCAAGTTTAGATCGATTTACATTGAGTTTTAAACGGTTGTTCGTGTGCATATTATTGCGATTAAAACAGACAAAGTCAGAAAACGGCAAAAGGCTTCTACTGACACAATAATTCTCTAATTATTAACAAATCAGTCTTTTGAAAAACAACATAATAACCATAGATCTCTATTTGGTGGTGAGCCAATAGAGCAAGTAACCCTTTCCTTGCCTGAGGTAGTTTTCTCTGAAAGTGGATGTTGCTTCCACGTCATCAAAGAAGCCACTTAGAGAAAATGAATTAATTGCTTAACCTTAAAAAAAAAATAGCTATCCAGCTTTCTTTTCATTTCTTTTATTTATTTCATTTATTAAAGTATATAATACCAAAGTTACTCCCAAGCCTCTGAGGTGTGGTACTTAAAATATATTGCTAGTAGAATAAACTCAATCACAGCATGTGAGAAGAATCTTAGTGGTGGATAAAAAGATTTCAGCTTCTGAGTTTGGAATTTATACAATTTTTTCTTTAAAATTGGGGCATATTATTATTGATTTAAATTTAAAGCTGTGGAAAATTCAAAACCAAAATTCAGTCTGTTAGAAGAAAACAAAGCTTCAATTAAAGACATATTGGATTGTACAACTTATATTAAGATTTAACATGTCTATTATTGGAAGGTCCATTTTCCAAGAAAGAGAGAAATTAGTATCTTGGACTCCACATTGGGATCCATATATTAAAATACCATATTTCCTGTGCAATCAGGATTTCAAACTTATGTATATTATAATATAATATGGCTCCTTATTTGAGCAAAACATTTCATTTCAGATCGAAATATGTGGTAAATTGTATGGGTTATATAGAAATGATTTACATTCTTTATTCTTATTATTTATACTTATATTATACTTAATTTTTCTTGCATTGTTTTTTTTATCGCAGACTTATAAATGTTCCATTTTCTACATTATGCACTTTGATATGACTTAATGGCTAATCAACAATAAATTATCGTAGTATGTTCATGGGAACCAGGTTGCAGTTATTAAAAGCTAATAATTTGGGCTGGCTCTGACCCCCAATATAATACAGCATTCTTCATTGCTTTTTCAGATCAGGATTGAAACTACTTCAGAGGCTCTGAGTGATAAAAGCCAATTCCCTTTTTTCCACCTGTTGCTCCCCAAAGAAGGGATCCAGTACCCAGCAATTGTCCAACTGCTCCTCTACTTCAGATGGACCCTGATTGACCTCTTTGCTTTAGACACAGAGAAGGGAGAGGATTTCATGAGGACTTTCCCTCCTCTGCTTCTCAGAAAGGGAATTTGTGCGGTTATATCTCAACAATTCTCAACAACTGGACATACAGTGCCTCTCAGGGCTGCCCTCTGTAAGTGGAAACAAGTCAATGTCTTTGTTCACTTCATAAAACATGATTCCATTTCAGACAGAATTCTTCCTTTCCATTTAATAATTGAAGATTTGCCAGGACCCATTGAAGTCTGGATCATGACAGTCTTGGGTTTTGGGTTGATTAAAAAGGGCAAATTTTTGAAATACGTCCATAGTGTTTGGAAATTTTCTTATCAGGAGAGCAAAAGGCCCAAAGAGTATGCCTTTGAGCCCTACTTCCTTATGGAACCCCAATTTCAAGATCATTATTTCCACTGTTCTTTTTCAAAATGTGCCTTTTCTGTCAAAGGCCGGAAAAGATACACCCAGAAAGCCCCACTGGAGACCCAGTGGAAATGGAACAGGATGCGGATCCCATATTCTAAACATTATTCCAGTTTCATGAAGATTCTGGCCCGTGCCTTGAAGACTGCATATTCTTCCAGATGGAGGAAGAGAAGGAAGGGGTTCCAAGAGAGATTGGGGACTCCAAGGCGGCAGGTAAGCAGTATTGACGAGGATCCCTCGAACTTAGTTACTCTTTCAGAAGTAGATGCAGAAGAATCATCTGAAACTGTTTGTGATACAAATGGGCAAAAGTTTTAACCAATTTATTCACTCAGAGATAATGTTCCAGAGTGGGCATCACGACAAATATATTTGGATAATCCTATCTGTTAGATTTAGTGAACATTTGACATTACAGGCTTGATCTCTTGAAATGATATCAATATATTTAGATTTATCTAGTTTCACATAAGTAAATCCACTGTGTAGGAATTTTGATATTAATCCAATGGACAGAAAAGTGTGGAAACATATTGTCTTGGATGACACTTGAACCAACATCCAGTGAGATGAGAGCAGCCAATTCATGGATGGAGAGATATTACTCAGTCATCCAGGCCTTAGTCAGCCCTTGGAAGGGAAGAGGCAAGTGTTGTGGTCTGCCAGCGGCCTGCAGAGCTGGCAGCAGTCAGACAGTGGGGAGGAATAGGGGCCCATCCTGGAGCACGGGGAAGGCTCGGACAAGGGATCTGCATTTGACACAGAGATGAGGCAAGGGCCATCTGGGAGTTACGTGCTGACTCCGGAGCCTCCAGAATCTGACATCAGTGAGGCAGAGGAACAGTGGGAGCCTGTTCCCAGTGCGCACTTGCGCAGAGCTGCCAGAAGGCAGGAACAGTTAAGACAAAAGGGATTACTTGAGAGTAAGGTGATTGGCCCCTCCCATAAGGAGTAAGTTGGGAGTAAGGTGATTGGCCTCTCCCATAAGACATAAAGGAGGAGCAAAGGGACAGGAGCCTTTGCAGGAAGCAACTTTGTTCGTTCTGGTCAGTTTAACATCTGAAGCTCCGTGTTGACTTTGTGCTCCATTTGGCCTTGTACAGCTAATTGGCAATTTAGTCATTGGCAGCATTTCAAGGGAGATAAAGGTGGGTGCTTATCAGTCTTATCCAGAAAGACTGTGGCAGACTTCTGTTGGTCTATTCCCAAACTGTTTGGGACTCATTACGGGCTGTGAATGTATATAATTCACAGCAGTTGAAATAAAACAAAAGGTTTTTGGGACTAGCATGTGTTTGTTGCTGTCTCAGAAAGCCTTGGTCAGAACAGCAGGAGGGTGAAGATAGGGCAATCTTTACTACTGCCAGAGAAAATCTCTCTTCTTGTTTTAGTTTCAATGCGTTTACCATACTTCTCCAGGAACATCTGAGTTTTTTTGAATTTCAATGCGTTTACCATACTTCTCCAGGAACATCTGAGTTTTTTGAATTCAAGGAAATCTCTTTGGTCCACTTCCTGGAAGGATTACTGCGATATGTTCGACATGGGCCTCCCCTTGAGGAACGCTGAGAAGATGTTTCTGGTCCACAATAAGATGGTGTGGACAGCTCTGGGGGCACCTCATTGCACCCATATTAGTGCTGCTCCCATTACCATTTCACAAAGGAGCAGCTTACAGCCAGAAGAAATGTAGAAATCTGAGACAGAGGAATTTTAACTCTTAACATGTTCCAACAGGACAAAATTATAAAATGGTTCAAGCTGTTCTCCAGACGAGTGATCAATTATTTTTTTTGTTGAAATAAATAAAAGGTGTCTGGAAGATTTCTTGGAGGAATTAGTGTGTTAGCAAGATAGAAATACAGAAGGAATGTATGGGACAACCTTGATGTCCTCATTTCTAAATTCATTTTATCCAAGCTGCTATGGCAATAAGTTTCTTGTTATTTACATTACTCTTTCTTAAGGGCAGCAACACTACATGGTAGGGAGGTAACTTGAGTCTTGCTAGTCATTAATATTCATGCTCCCATCATCTTTTAAATATGCATATGTATGGTCATGTTTTCCTCTTTTCTTGAAATGTAGAAATATAAGTGCATTATTTTGTCCATAGGAGTTCCTCCCATTATTTTCAGGAGGGAAATTCCTCCAGTGGACACAGAATAAATAAGAACTGCAGTGAGCCTGGATTATTGGCTTTTGGGGCTTTTTGGGGTCTTGCATTTGATTCCACAGAAACTGGTATCAACAGGGATTCACAATTTTTGACCCTCCTCATCCTCCTCCTCCCCATTCTCTTCCTCCTTCCCCCTCCCACTCCTCCTTCTGTCCCTCCTTCCACTTCCTCCTCCTCCCCTTCTTCATCCTCCCCTTACTCCCTCTCCCCTTTTCCTCCTTCTTCTCCCCCTCCTTCCTTCTGGCCTTCCCATCCCTCCCCTTCTCTTCATTCCCCTCTTTCTCCTCCTCCTCCTCTCCCTCCTCATCAGCAAAGAGAAACCATTCTCTGTCTCCACCGCATCCAGGCAACCCTGAAAAGCCTCTGAGAACCAGGCAAAAGTGCACCTCATTATTGCATGTCTTTTAGAGGTTCTGTACAGGATCATGGTCCCCTCATGCAAGTCCCAGGGGGTCTGTAGGCCTTACAAGACCCTACCTCATTTCTTCTGCTGCTAGGATAACTTGTAAGAAGGTGCAAAGAGGAAAGAACTGAAGAGGAAATGCTTGTCATTATTATTGTTCTTATTATCTTTAATGCTTTTGGCATGTGACCATAATAAATGTTGAATTGAATTGAATGGCTCTTTGGACCTGATTCCTTCAGGATCCTTCATTACTCCTGCAAACTCTTGAATGACCAGACTGTCCCACAGGGGTTCCTGTCTGCCCTCTTGTGTGACCACTTCACAGGGGGGGTAGCAGGAGACCCCAAAGCAATGGGATTGTTGTCATGGTAGGAGAGGTCTATTTTGACCCTCCCCCCTCTGGATCCCCCTCCTCAGCCAGGACACCCACAACAGTGAAAAGCAGCTCTTGAATCCCATAGAGAAGATACAGTTGGATCTGTCCTTCGTCCATCCACACCCCACACAGCCTGCCAAATAAAGAAACACATACGGGAACCTGAGGGACTTTGTAAGCGCCTCCTAATATGGACCTCTGGATGAGGATGTCCCTGCCACTGCATCAAGAGGAGCCAAAGGAGATTTTCTTTCTTTCCTTTCCTTTCCTTTCCTTTCCTTTCCTTTCCTTTCCTTTCCTTTCCTTTCCTTTCCTTCTTTCCTTTCCTTTCCTTTCCTTTCCTTTCCTTTCCTTTCCTTCTTTCCTTTCTTTCCTTCCTTCCTTCCTTCCTTCCACAATCATCATTGGAAACATGGGCTTCTCCAGTAGAGAGCATGTCCAGCAAGGCAGCTGAAGGGCCAAGTGTATTCTGATAGGTATCAGGGAGGTTGTGGCCAAGTGTGAGATTGTGCAGCAGCTGGGGATTCTTAGTGACCAATTGAATGGCAAAAATACACCATATAGTATATTAAAGTCACTAATAGAGAAACTCATTTACAAAAAATGCTCATGTTATTATTATATCATCATGAAAAGAAACAAAAAAATCCTTTTTTTTTTCAATTTAATCCTCTTTATCTCAGCTGACTTGAGCCCCAAGCCAACTCTGATCCAAACCCAGAGGCAAATGAGAGTTACCCATCCCCTTGACATTTGAATGAGTGTTGAGAAGGTGGGATGGAGATAGTTTTCCACCAGAGTGAAGAGCCACAAACACACCATTATTTGTAGAAGGACTAATTTTTGTCTGGCCCCGAAAGGGGATTCAGAATAATTCAATCATTAAAACAGAACATCATAAAGGGAAGAGGCTTCTTTTAATTTGAGAAACATTTACCAATTCTTTAAAAAACTCGTTTGTTTCTATAAGGATCAGGAAGTGTATATTAATGAGGGGTTATAAAAATATAGAACTGGGCTGGCCAGGGCCACGACAACCATTTCAATCACTACTTTAAACAAAAGCATTCACGTGATGGACTCAAGTTTGGATGGAGAGAGGAAAATAATCCGGAGTTGTTACGGTTTTTATTCCGTCCCATCTTTGGATTTCAGTGACTTCCACAAAATAAGAGAAAAAGAGAGAAGCTTTGGAAATCCAGACCATTCAGGAAATTAGGTCCTTTAATATAGGAGTAAGTGAAATAGAAAGAAAAGAAGGAAAGTGTGAGGAATGCAAACAGGGGAATCCAGCACAGGGAATGACTTACGAATGAAACAGGCAAGAAGGAACCTGTTTGGAAGTCCTTGTTGTATGCGATCTTATGAAACTGAGGATTCTCCCAAGAAAATGGTCTCCTGGCCTGGAAGAGCTCCCCCTTCAGCCTCTCCCATCTCAGGTGGCCCAGAAGAAGCTCCGGGAATTTGGGAGGCCATTGCCTGGAGGGGATGAGATGTCCCTGGACCAAATTCTCTCATGCTCTTTTCCTTTGCACTGAGAGCACTGAGAGATCTCTTGGAGCAACCCCACCTCTGCCACTGACTGTTACCAATTGACCCAGACTTCATACTCACAAAGCACTAGAAACATGATTTTGAGGTTTTTTGGGGTGGGGTGGGGAGGGTCTCTCCCTTCAATGGCTGGGGTGAGATTTTTATTTCACAAATAGGAAAGCTTACACATTTTTTAAAGTCAAAACAAAGAGAAATTCTAAATCCTTTCAACCAGAGCAGAAAGTAATGTTAACACTATAACTATTTTAGCTATTTTCTATAAGCTGTTTGATGACCCTGTTTTCTTTCAGGTCCAATTTCACTTCATCTTCCCATCTTTCTGCATCTCAAATACTTTTGCCTAAGACTGACTTTTATCATTCTTTGCTTTTAATTGCTATATATCTCATGGATCAGACTCTAGAGCTGAACAACTTTTTCTATAGACTTTTTTTTTTGGTGTTCGCTTTTCTTCTGTCAAAGATTAAATTTTACTTTATTTTTTAAAAAACATATTTGTAAATATTCCTTCATTTTCTCTGACCCTTCCCTTCTTCTGATTCTGGGCTGCATCTGAGCAGGGTTTCTTAAAAGAAAGCAAATTTTGCATTCAAATCCTCCAGTTCTTTTTTTTCTCTTTAAACATTTTATTAATTATAGAATAAAATACAAGAATACAAAATCACATAGGAAGAAATAGGGGGTGGGGAGAAGAGGGAAGAGAAGTGAGGGTGGAGGGAGAAAAGGGGAAAAAAGCGTTGATTTCAGACTCCCTCTGTTGCAATAGAATAAAGCATTAAAATTGAACTTCCACTTTTTACTTTTCCATAAGAATAAAAGTACAGCGAGACATTACCATTAATATTAATCTGCGACGCATCACCATTCGGCATGATCACCAGCCACATATTACCAAATGGAAAAGAAGCCCCCATAGCTTTCTACTCAAAGACATTATCCAAACCGGAATGGAATTATAGCCAACTAGACAAAGAAGCGCTAGCCTCAGTCACGGAATCAAGCGATTCCACGAATATATCTATGGAAGGAAGTTTACCCTAGTCATCGACCACAAACCACTACTGGAGACAGAGCCACACCAAACATCCTGTCACCCAGAATGACATGTTGGACAGAATTCCTGGCTGCCTATGACTACAATTTAATCTACAGGCCTGGGAGGGACATTGACCATGCCGACGCACTTAGTTGATACCCCCTACCCAACCTGGATGAGAACCCAGCACCAACCACAGCCACACTCCTGATAGAGACATTTGAGGGAGCACTGGCAACAGCAACTGACATCACGAGAGCGATGGCTAAAGACAAAACTCTGGAGCACATTTTGAACTGGGTAGGGAGAGGGTGGCCTGAGAAGGAAACAGCCAAAGAGACTAAACCATTCAGAACAGATGGACAGAACTATCAATACTGAAGGGGTGCATACTTTGGGGGGATCGGGTAATAATTCCCGAAAATTTAAGGGACGATATAATGGAAATGTTGCATCTGCGGCACCCGGGAATGGTTAAAATGAAATCCCTGGCAAGGAATTATGTGTGGTGGCCAGGGATGGATAAAGAAATAGAGGCCTGGGTATCAATCTGCAAGGCCTGCCAGGAGACCAGGCCAGCATCTCCCACAGCACCCAACCACAAGTGGGAAATCCCAAGGGGACCATGGTCAAGGGTACATATCGATTTTGCGGGGCCAGTAAAGGGACACACATTTTTTATTGTAGTGGACGCATATTCTAAGTGATTGGAAGTCAGCATTATGCTTCACAACAGCAGAGGCAGTCATTAGAAATCTGAGGACACTATTTGCCACACACGGCCTGCTGGACATAATAGTATCCGACAATGGGCCCCAGTTCATGGCCACCCAATTTGAGGGATTCCTAGCATGACTGAGCTGTGCAGGTCCAGTCATGCCCATAAGAGCCCTGCCTACCTATGTGATTACGTGCGTTAGGCGGAACAGGATTGGATGGACCGGACTAGGTGGGGAGGGGTGTTAGATATTTACATACTCACCTCTGATTGGTTAGTCCGTGGTGGCAGGAATTTGAAGAGCCGTCACTGATTGTAGCTGTGAGCAGCCCTGCTGTAAAAGGAGCTGCTTGGCTGCCATCTTCAGTTCTGCAGTAGCGAAATAAACGAGTTAAGCCGATTAGAGACTCCTGCGTCTTCTCTCACCCACGACCTATCACTCATGACTGCAGAAGAATCAATGCTGCTCAAGTTGGAAGAGCATAGGTTTGCCACCTGCATCACAAAGTAGTGGACATTGCGAGAATCACCACTAAGGACAAAATGCTGGAGCGAGTTTTGAACTGGGTATGGTGGGGCTGACCAAACAAGACTGAAGGGGAAGAATTCAAACCATTTAAAAACAGACAGCTAGAACTGTCAGCATTAAGGGGGTGTTTGTTATGGGGAGACAGGGTGGATGTACCACAGCCATTAAGGGAAAGAGTTTTGAGATTGCTACATGAAGGGCACCTTGGGATAGTAAAAATGAAGGCACTAGCAAGGAGTTATATCTGGTGGGCAGGGATAGACAGAGACATTGAGACCTGGGTCGCCACATGCTCACCATGTCAGGAGTCCCGACCTGCCCTTCCCTCAGCCCCCCCTCAAGTGGGAGAGGCCCTCAGCACCATGGAGTCGCATACACATAGATTTTGCAGGACCCTTCCAGGGGCAAACATTTCTAATTGTGGTCGATGCCTACTTTAAGTGGTTGGAGGTGGTAATCATGAAATCTACAACAGCTGAGGCAACGACCAGACCTTTGCAAAAATTGTTCGCTACATACGGGCTACCCAATATACTAGTGTCGGACAATGGTCTACAATTCACAGCACAGCAATTCGAAAGCTTCCTCACCCAACTGGGGGTCAGACATGCCCCCAGGCACCGACACATCCGGTGGCAAATGGGCAAGTGGAGAGAATGGTCCGAACAACCAAAGAAATTTTTAAAAAATTAGGCCACGGTGATTGGCAAGAAAAAATCGACAAATTGCTGCTAATTCAACACATAACACCAAGCGCAGCAACTAACAGAAGCCCAGCAGAAATGCTCATGAACAGAAAATTAAGGTCCACAATGGACAGGGTCCATCCAAACTACACAAACGACACCCCTCTAGACTCCACAGGAAAGTGCAGGATGTTTGCACCGGGAGACACAGTGTACGCACACAACGGGAGGGGAAACCTGGTCCCGGCAAAAATAATCGAAAGTACAGGACCCAGATCATACAAGCTGGAGGTAGACAGGGGAAAAACATGGAACAGGCACATAGACCAACTGCGGGGCTGCGTATTTCAACCCCCAACTGAAGCTGAACAATACAACCCACCTCCAGCGACGAGACCCCGAGAATTAGAAAACCCACAAAGGCACATAACAGTAAGGGCGACCCCAAACAGGATAGCGGAGGACTTATCTGGGGGTTGAGGAATCCAGTGTAGTAATTCTGAGGCCCCTGGCTCAACAGAAACTGCCACGCCCCAGGAAACTTTTGAGGCATTTCCAAGGGCAGAGTTTGGAGCAGTGGTGGACCTGTCCGTTCAGGCTGCCGCCTCGGGAACAACTGAACCGCACAGGCCCAGTCGCACCCACAGAAGCCCTGCCTACCTGAAGGACTACATCTGCCACATGTGCAGTGATTGGTCAGCCTGAACTAAGAGGGAAGGGGTGTTAAATATGCAGAGGGGTGTTACATATATGCAGAGCGGAATCCAGTGTCAGACTCCACTCATTGGTTCAGCCGCTGGTGGGAAGATTGAGTTCCATCAGTGGCTGGAATGTTGGACAGCACTGGCTATAAAAAGCCGGTGCTGGCTGTGTTCATTTGCTTTTGTTTCTGGATTGTAACTAAAGAGTTTCTTGCATTCCTGAGTCCTGCTCCTTCCTCATCCGTGCCCATTCAACACTATTCCTATTACTATTCCTACTCTACTCTACTCTACCCTACCCTACCCTACCCTACTCTATTTTTTTAGTGGATCAAATTTCAAATCATTCAAAAAATTATTCTAGAAATATGAAAACAAATGCTCTGTAATGCTCACGTCTTCCAAAGTGGCATAAATATTAAGGTGAAAGGATGTAGGAGACTCTCCTTAATCATCTACTTCAACTTTCTTGTGAAGCGTGCAGGGATCCAACATCCTGGAGAGACATTCATCCACCCTCATTTTTAAGGAGAGACAATCACCTTAGGGCAGTCCCTTCCATTGGCAAAGACATCTTGCCACTGAGAAATTCTTACCAAAGTTCAATTGAAATCTGCTTCCTTGAAATTTTACCCCATTGTCTATGATATTTTGGAGTTGTCTTTGACAGTAATTGTTTCGGTAATTCCCTATTAGGAGAATGAGCGCATACAGGGAGATGTATTTGACAGAAGTGTTGAATAATACACACACAGCACACAGATACATTGTACAGTAAATGTAGGTTTTTACTTTCAGAAACGTTAAGCAAAGTTCAAACACAGTCCAAAGTCATTCACAGGTTAAATCAGTCAGTTTTCAGTCCAGGGATAATCCAATAACAAAGTTCAGTGTCAAAAACAGTTCAGTATCAGACTTACATCAAATCCAGGAATAACAGTCAATTAGGAAAAATGGAGGAATGGCAATACTCTCCAACAGAAGGAAAACAGAGTTACTCACACTCTCTTCTGAGACTAAGACTAAACAACCCAGGTTTCTGGCTCCATCTTATGGCCATTTGAGAAACCACACCCAACTACAGTTTTTGCATTTTCTTAAAGATACAGTATTAAAATGTTTATCCTGGTTTATATATTTTCAACCCAAATAGCTGTTAAGTGGCTTACATTCCTAACAGTAATATACTTATTTTAATTGTTAATATGGGTCATCAAATTAATTCTGGGCAGCCTTAATATGTGTGTGTGTGTGTGTGTGTGTGTGTGTATGCTTTCTTTTGATTCACTGGGATTTTCTTTATGTAGTACATATTTACCGTGTCTCAGTATTGTATATTGTATCCTTGTACACTTTAACCTGATTTCCAGGCGACAGGCCCAAATATGCTGCTTATTTAAGAGTTTACAGAGGTGTGTATTGTATGCCCAGTAAATAAATAAATGAAATTTGCATCCTGCTAAAAGTTTTATGCATTTATTAAATTTTTATACTGCCCGTATTACCATCAAGTGACTCTGGGGCGGCTTACAGTATCATAAAAGCAATGTAAATGATGAAAATAGAAATATTAACACATCAAGTCTTAAAATGGAAAGAGTTAACACTGAAGAAAGGATCAGCAGGAAAAGCACTGGTGGAGGTGGGGGTCTAATCTATTAGTCACTTCCAGAATGAGTCACCCTCATCTGGGCACCAAGCCAGTTGGAGAGCCAAGTTTTTAGACCATTTAGGAAGGTCAAGAGGGAGGGGGCAGATCTAACTTCTAGGGGGATGACATTCCAAAAAATGGGAACCATGGCAGAAAAGGCTCTTCTGGACCCCACTAGTTACAATTCCTTGGCTGACAAGAAGTGCAGCATGCCCCTTCTGGCACGAGTTGGGCAGGCCAATCCCATTGGGGTGAGGCAGTTCCTCAGATACCATAGACCTGTGTTGGTGAACCTTATGGCACATGTGCCAGTAGTAGCACGCTAAGCCCTCTCTGGGCACGAGCCATCACCCCAGATCAGCTCCGCCGTGCATGTGTGTGTGGCTCTCGCCGGCCATCTGGTCTTCAAGTCTCTGCATGGGGGTTGGGCACATGCAGGAGATGAGGGACATGTGTACATGTGGTGGCATGGCGCATGCTTTGGGATGTACGTGCATGTATGGACGAGGAGTGGGGTGCATGCACGTGGATGTGCACACCTGCATGGGGGATGCGTAGGCATTGCATTTTGCCAATGTGCATGCATGTGCTTTGGGCACTTAGTGCTGAAAAGGTTACCCATCACTGACCTATATGGTCTCTCTCACGTGTGGATCCTGTGATGTGAATTAAGGTTACTATTTACGAAGCTCATCCCACAGTCTATGCATTTGTAGGGATTCTCCCACGTGGATCTCTTTATGGGAAATAAAGGATCCATTTTCACGGAATGTCTTTCCCCTTTCTAGGCATTTTTGTGGTCCCGTCCCCACCCCCCCGTGGATCCTTTTATGAATATCAAGGGTTCCATTTTCACAGAAGCTCTTAATATGACTTTTCCCTTGTGTGGATTTTATAATGGGATGAAGATTACTGCTGCACCAGAAACTGTTTCCACATTCAGGACATACGTAGGGTTTCTGTCCTCCGTGGATCATTTTGTGAGAAATTAGTGAAGAGTTTTGACTAAAACTCTACACTGAGTAGATCCTTCTATGTGATCCGGCCAGCGATGTGGTTGGATCTGGCCTGCCCTGGAAACTATAAGGGGCTGACCCACGTTGCTTCGGCCCAGTCCACTCTATCCTGGCATGCACACAGGAGGTGCAAGGCACACAAAGGCACACAGGCCCAGTCTACCCCATCCCATCAGGTGCGCATGCATACAGGAGGCAGCAGTCAAAACTGGGCACAAAGGTGAAAGGCCAGGTGAAGAGATGAAGAGGCTGTGTGTGTGAAGGCCAGGTGAAGAGGCTGGGTGGGGCAAGGCCAACAAGCTGCAGCTGTTGCCAAGCAGAGTGAAGCATAGCGGCCAGTCTCCATGTGCTTGCCACAAGTGCGGCACATAGGAGGCGGCATGTATGTGTAGGGACTTGTGGCAAGCATGTGGAGACTGGCCGCTATGCTTCACTCTGCCCGACAACAGCTGCAGCTTGTTGGACTCGTCCTGTCCTGGCCTCTCGCCCAGCCTCACCTCGCCTCTTCACCAGCCTTGCCCAGCGGTGGCACTGGCAGCAGACTTGAGGTGGTAAACAGATGCTCACTCAGGGAAGCGGGGCTGGGCTGTGGGATCCCAGTGCTCAAGGGCTGGACCATCCCAGGTCAGCCACACCCAGTGAGCAGCATCAAGCTGGCCACGCCCACGCAATCAGACACATTCAGTGAGTAATATCAAGCTGGCCACTCCCACCTGGCTCCCCAAGGTCAACCACAGCCCTGATGCGGCCCTCTGTAAAATTGAGTTTTGACGTTCCTGTTCTATGGGAAGAAAGGTTTCTGCTTGTATTGAAGCTCTTTTCATACTCCAGGAAATTATACGATTTCTCCTGTGTGTAAATTTTTATATAAGAAATAAGGTTGATTCCTGACTGAAGCTCTTTCCATACTCCATGGATTTATAAGGTTTCTCTTCATGTGAATTGTAAGGGATTCATTTTCACTAAAGTGTTTTCCGCACTCTGTGTACTTATATGGTTTCTCCCAAGTAGAACCTTTTATGGGAGATCAGTTGACTGTTTTCACTAATGCATTCCCCACATTCCATGCATCAACATGGCTTCTCTCTGATGTATATTCTTTTATGGGAAATAAGGTCACAGTTCCAAAACAGGACGCATGCTCAGTTTCTTCCCTCTCCTCAGGCAAAATGGGGTGAGAGCATGCTCAGTTCCACACTGAAGTTGGAAAGCTACCAGGCCTTCCAGTAGGTACAGAGGGTGCCCCCTGGTGGCCTCCCTGCATTCTGCAGGGAGGCATTCCATGGGCAGAGAGAAAAGAGGAAAGAGCTTTTCCTTCATAAAATGTAATTTTGCTTCTCCGTGTTGGTCTGTGGAGACATATATTGATAAATTGAAATAACTAGGCATGAAAACTAATTGAATAGGTATAGAATAGGTGGTGCCTAGTTCAAAAGCAGTAACCATGAGAAGGATCCTGGACAGTGGTGTATTAACCATTAAGCAGACTAAGTGCTTAGGGCACCGGGCCCAAAGGGGGCACCACAAAAACTTTTATATAGCCTAATCTTGGCTTCGTTTGTATGGTATGTACAAAAGAGGGGGGGGGCACCAAGATTTGTCAGTGCTTAAGGGCACCAGAGAGCCTTAATCCTCCACTGATCCTGGATTTCTAGTGGACAATCACTTAAATATGAGCCAGTGGTGTGCAGTAGCTGCCAAAAAAGCTAATACAACTCTTGGTTGTATAAACCAAGGCATAGAATCAAGATTACATGAAGTGTTTGTACTGCTTTCTATTGCCTAGGTAATATCACGCTTCGAATATTGCATCCAGTTATTGGTTGACACAATCTAGAAAGGATGCCGAGACTCTAAAAAGAGTAGAGAGAAGAACAACAAAGATAAGGGAACTGAAGGCTAAAACATACAAACAATGGTTGCAGGAATTGGGTATGTTTAGTCTAGTGAAAAGGATAGAGGTGACACGATAGCAGGATCCCAGTATTTGAGGACTGCCACAGAGAAGGGGGGGGGGAGTTCAACCTATTCTCAAAACACCTGAAGGAAGGACAAGCAATGGATGGAAACTAATCAAGGAGAGAAGCAATATAACAACCAAGCTCGGAGAGCACCAAGGACCCACGTTCCAGTTCTAGGGCTACCATTGTAAAGTCCTGTCTTCTGCCCATATTTCCACTTGAAATGGGTATGGTACTCTAACTAGGCCCTTTCTTGATGGCCTAACAGATGGGCTGACACATTTTAGATAAAAGTGATTCCTAAAATAACCCTGGACCATTCTGAATTGGCTTTGTAGGTAATAATCCACACCTTAAATCAAGAATGACAGCCTGTAGACCAGGGATGTCAAATTTAATCGCATCACGGGATGTATTGTGATGTTTTTTGCCTTTACAGAGCTGGGGTGGGTGTGGCTTGTATGTGACGTATCCGGCCCATGGGGCACCAGTTTGACAAGCCTGCTGTAGACTGACCCTCAACTTCCAAGAATCATCATTCAAGCAAAAGCTGGTTGCACTTGCTAACAATCTAGCCAAGGTGTTTTTCAACCTTGGCCATGTTAAGATATGTGAACTACAAGTCCCAGAATTCCCAGCCAGTCCAGAATTTAACTCTGAGCTGTCTGGGAATTGTTGTTCCCACATGTTAAAAGCAGCCAACACTGAAAAAGTTTTTAAGAAGAAATTGGACAACCATTTGTCCAAAATGGTATAGGGTTTCCGGCCTGAGCAGAGGGTTGGACTAGAAGACCTCCAAGGTTCCTTCCCACTCTTATTACAGTCTGAAGTAGCTTCAGAGTTATCTTCAAAGGCAACTTTTAGTCAGAAAAATAGAAACAGCTCAAAGCAGTGTGCCTCAATGTGAAATTTAGTTCTAGCTGGCACAGCAAAAAATGCAAAAGGAGTCTTGTTGAAAAGCAAAGGAAAAAGAGGAAGAGAAAAAGAAGAAAAATCTGATCAACTTTATGGGAAACCTATTAATGTATTCCAGTGATGCCAATTCTGAGAGTTGAAGTCCACAAGTCTTAAAGTTGCCAAGGTTGGACACCCCTGTCTTATAGGGCTCTCCCACCACATAGTATCAATTTTGTTAACTCTCAAGACTTTTTTTTCTGCTATATATTCAAAATGGGTTGTGATTAATATACATACGTGTATATCATATGTATATGTGTGTACACATGTGTATAGTTATATATTTTTCTTTTGAGAATGGCATCAACATTTCCTTTTTTAACGTGTGCCAGTGTGTTCACATAAAAATAGTGACAATAAAGGTTATCTTATCCTATCCCATCCTATCTGCAAAACTGACTTATGCTTCATTCTTTTATAGAAATGTTGAAAATCAGTGGCTGATATCCAGTTATGGTATATTCGATCAGAAGAAACTAGGAGTGAAGGATTGTTTTTCCTGCTTTTATTTTATTTATGTTGGTCCCCGTGGATTTCCAAATGTCTCTTTTTTTCCTGCTTGATTATTTGAAATAGCAGCATACTCAACCCTTTAATCTTTATTCATCTGTGCATCGGAAAGAAACCAACTCACGAGAAATTTAAGGCACAAACCCTCCAAGGTTTGTAAGATTTGAGTATGTACAAATGAAGCAAATAAATCTAATCCTTCTATGGTTTAGTACTCAAGTGGATCCTTGTATGAGAAGATGATTTCTTGGCGGAATCTCTTTCCACCCTTCATGCACTTATATGGTTTTTCTCCTGTGTGGATCCTGTATGTGAATTAAGATTACTGCTATTGCAAAAACTGTTTCCACACTCCATACATTTGTATGGTTTCTTCCCTGTGCGGATCCTTTTATGGGAAACAAGCGATCCATTTTCATGGAAAGCTTTTCAACATTCCAGGCATTTTTATGGTTTTCCCCTTGTGTGGATCCTTTTAAGGATCCTGTTTCATGGAAGGTCTTTCATCATTCCAGACATTTACATAGCTTTTCCTGTGGGTTGTCTTATGAGAAATAAGATTACTTCCTTGACTGCAGCTCCTTCTACGTTCCAGACATTTGTACAGCATGCCAGAATGGATCCTTTTATGGGAAGTAAGCTGAGTGCTCCCCCTGAAACTCTTTCCACATTCCAAACATTTCTCCAGCATGGATACTTTGGTGGGAAATAAGTGAGCTGCTTTGTTGAAATATTCTCCCATATTCCCCACACTGATACGATTGCTCCGCTGTGTGGATTTTTTTATCGGATGTAAGATGACTATTCCACCAGAAACCATTTCCGTATTCAAAACATATGTAGTTTTCTGTACTCTGTGGGACAGAAATGAGCGTAGAGCTTTGACTAAAAGTGTTTCCACCCTCTGTGCGTTTATAAGGCTTCTCTCCTGAATGGATCCTCATATGAATTTTAAGGGATCTATTTTCGCTAAAGCTCTTCCCACACTCCATGCATTTATAAGGCTTTTCTCCAGTGTGGATCCTTTTATGAGAAATAAGGTTGCTGCTCCGACTAAAAGTCTTTTCACACTCGGTGCATTTATAGGGTTTCTCTCCTGTATGGATCCTTTTATGGGATGTGAGGGAACTGTTCTTGCTGAAGCTTTTCCCACAATCTGTGCATTGGTATGGTTTCTCACCTGTGTGGATTCTTTTATGGGAAATAAGGTCACAGTTCCAACTGAAGGTCTTTTCACACTCAGTGCATTTATAGGGCTTCTCTCCTGTATGGATCCTTTTATGGGACCTAAGGTAACTGTTCTGGCTGAAACTTTTTCCACACTCCATGCATTTGAATGGCTTCTCCCCTGTGTGAATTATTTTATGGCAAACAAGACGACTCCGCTTAGTGAAGCTCTTTCCACACTCTGTACATTTATATGGTTTTTCCTCAGAGTAAATCCTTTTATGGGAGATCAGTTGACTGCTTTGACTAAAGATTTTTCCAAACTCTGTGTATTTATAGGCTTTCTCTCCTGTGTGGAGCTTCTTATGGGAAGTAAGGGACTTAAGTAGCTGGAAGCTTTTCCCACACTCTATGCATTTATATGGTTTCTCCCCAGTATGGATCCTTTTATGGGAAATAAGCTGGCTTCTCTTTCTGAACATCATTTTACACTCCGTGCAGTTATAGCCTTCCTCTCCTGTATGGATCTTTTTATGGAGAGTAAGGGTACTCCTCCGACTGAAGGCCTTTTCACACTCCGTGCATTTATAGGGTTTCTCTCCTGTATGGATCCTTTTATGATATATAAGGAAACAGTTCTTGTTGAAGCTTTTTCCACACTCTGTGCATTTGTATGGTTTGTCACCTGTGTGGATCCGTTTGTGGGAAATAAGCAGACAATTCCATTTGAAATTCTTTCCACATTCTGTGCACTTATAGGGTTTATTTCCCATACTTTCCTTTCCAAGTAAGGGAAGAATAAGGGTCCCACTGTGACCTTTTTCACCTTCCTTGTATCCATATTGTTCTGTAGAATGAGGTTGGTAATCATTCTTTATATCTGACTTATCTTTGAACATTTTCACTGTGTTCTCAAAATACTCTTTGTTGTTTTTCCCAGTTTGATTCTGTTGTTCAAGAAAATCATTTATACTCCAAAAAGGCTGGGAAACTAAACTTTTCTGATTTTCATGTTTTGATACATTTCTTTGGCAACATTCTGTTTCCTTCTGATTTGCCATTTTTTCTGCTCCCCTCACAGGCCAAATTGTCTGGAGCGTTATCTCACAAGTCTCGTTCTGGTGCTCATTCGCTCCTTACAAGGAAACAAAAGTAAGATGTGATGAGATACAAAGAAATAAAGATTAAGACATAAGAAATTATTCTAAACATTTGGACAGAAGGTTGACATAAACAGCATTTTGAACATCTGTCATGTTGAACATAAATGATTGTCTAAAATTTACTGAACTCCGACTTTTGATATAGATCAAATTCATGAGTGAAAATATACAATGTGGAAATGCATTGTTTTGTTTTTATAACAAAATTCTTCAAAGGATCTACTGATTTTAATAGAAGGAATCTATGTAGTACAAGGTTGAACTATGGAGTCCTAGGTGCTTTCTGAGCTTGGCAGTTTGGTTGCAGATGTTTTATTACCCAACTAGGAAACTAGTTGTGATGTTGCTGTATAGTTGGAAAATGAAACATCTGCAACCAAACCATCAAGCTGAGAAAGCAACCAAAAACTCCAGGGTTCCATTGATCTTAAACCAAAATCATATCAATGTTGTTGCATTGTTTTCCTTCATTAATCAATTTTCATTATATTACTATCAATTCTCAGCAGAGTTCATATGGAAGATTGAGGAATCATGGGTATCCAAAGAGCAGATGGCAGGGCTAAGTAAATGTGACCCATCCTTTGCTTCTGTTCCTGGACTATCTTTCACTGGCTGTTCAAATCTCCTCTGACCACACAGACACGGTTAAAGAGAGAGAGAAAAAAAATTAAACATATATAAAAATATCAGAATGATTGGTTCAAAAAAAAATCTGAACCAATGCCGGAGGAAATGTTATATCTTCAAAGTCTTTTGGAAAGAAGGAAGGATCACAACCATCCAGTTCTCTGGGAGAATACTTCAGGTAGTTCTCAAGCAGTGGTGAGAACTATTCTACCGGTTCGGCCTGGTTCTGCGGAACTGGTAGCAGCGATGAGCAGTGGAGACCAAACTGGTTCTCTTTGCCGCTCTGCTGTTGGGCCCACCTGCCCGCCCGGGCTCCCATACTCACCTTTATCCTCTGAATTTGAAGCACAGCTGCTTTGCGTGGCACAGAAGAGTGCCACGCGGCAGCTGCTGAAGCAACTGGGATCATGCAAGCTTGCAGGTGGCGAGTTTGAATGCCTCTGTGCCTGTGCAAAGTGCGCGTATGGCATGCACGCATGCAAAGTGTGTGCACGTGTGCAAAGCACGCCCATCAAACCACACCCACTGAACTGGTGATAAAAATATTTGAATCCCATAATTGTTCTGAAATAATATCTGTGAATTGCTGCAGTTTAAGTCAAGGTATCACTGCACCCCATTTTTCAGCAGTTTTTGCGACAGTTGTAAGAGAACAGGATGGTTGGTTAAGCAAATCCATTTCCTCCCCATGGATGGTTTTTTTTTCTTTTGCCAGACACCTACTGGAAGTAAATGCCTGTTCCCGTAAATATGGGAACAGGCAAAATAACATCACAACTTGCAGTCATGTTGCAAATGGCTACAAATGGTTATAAAGTACCCAAATGCAATTGTGCAACCGATAGTGGGGTGTAGCCATCATAAACTTGAAAACAGGTCATAGGTAGCTCTGGGGAAGTCCCTTATAACTTTGAACAGTAGTTAAGCAACTGGTTGTAAGTCAAGGACTTCCTATATTCTACAAGAGAGATTGAGGTTAAAACGTTTAGGACAGCTAGAGGTTAAATATAAAGGTCTATTCATTTGAATGACCTGGACTCCTTGATTTTCCCATGTTTGACATTAAACTGAACTACTAATGGCCAACACAAATAAGTGGTAGATAAGAGTGAATGGAATTCAAAAAGGGCTTGTGGATGTGAAGGGACTCAAGACTGATGATGCATTTGACCCCTCTCTCAGGCTGTGTCTGGACATTCTTTCATCATCATCATTATCTTCCAAACCAATGTTTCTCACCCTTGGGAATTTAAGATGTACAGACTGCAATTCTGAGAATTGAAGGGAATTTTGGGAATTGAAGTCCATACATCTTAAAATTGCCATGGTTGAGAAACATTGATGTAGCCCTAACCATAACTCTTATCTAAGCTACTGGCCTCATCTCTTCCTAGCAGAATAAGAGTTGGAAGGGACCTTGGAGATCTTCTAGTCCAACCCTCTGCTCTGGCAGGAAACCATATACCATTTCAGACAAGGTTGTCCAACCTCTTCTTAAAAACTTCCAGTGTTGGAGAATTCACAACTTTTGAAGGTAAGTTGTTCCACTGATTGTTCTGTCAGGAAATTTCTCCTTAGTTCTAGGTTGCTTCTCTCCTTGAATAATTTCCATCCACTGCTTGTCATGCCTTCAAGTGCTTTGGAGAATAGCTTGACTCCCTCTTTTTTGTGGCAATCCCCGAGATATCGGAACACTGCTATGTCACCCCCTAGTCCTTCTTTTCATTAAACCAGACATACTCAATTCCAGCAACCGTTTACATGTTTTAGCCCCCGGTCCCCAATCATCTTTGTTGCTCTTCTCTGCACTCTTTCTAGAGTCTCTAGAAGTAGGGATGCCTTTTAACCAGAAATAGCCAATTTCATCCCATCACAAAATGTCTTCTCTAAGGGCCCAGCAGAGGTCCTTACCCAGAGAAGCCACATTCTGGGAATTTTCCTGCATGACTTCTTTATGGAGGGCTTTTTGGTGGGGATCTAGCTGAGACCATTCCTCTTCAGAGAAATACACGGCCACCTCCTCGAATGACACAAGACTCTCCTGAACAAGGAAAAAACAGGGACATGTTAGCCAACAGCTCAAGGAATTACCTGCTAATTCTCTCCCTTTGGCAACCAATTAATCTGCACATACGTGTGTTTCTGAAGGATGCAAAATACTGCATATGAAAATGGCAGGGATAGCATGAAACATTTGTGGAAAGGCTAAGAAACAATTGCGGTGAAGATGTTGGGACTTTTGAAGATGGCTAAATTAACTTGCTTGATTAGAGTAAAAAGAACCCCTATGTTTATAGTTGGCTGGAAACTCCTTATTTTTTGTATAATGTGGAAAAAAGTGCACTTGATTTGTGCTTTTGATGATTAGAAAAAACTGGCTATTAGAAAAGAATGAACTTTTTTTGCAATTTCTTTCTTTTTTTTCCTGCTTTTAATTTTTCCAAACTAAAAACTAATTTCAGTGATCTTTTAGTGAAAAAAATTATTATATTCTGGATCTCCTCCAAATCTGGGCTGACCACTTCTCAGTGGCTCCACTTTTCCTGATTGTTTACTATTTTGATTTATGAAGACAACCATCTCAAATGCAGGACACTTGGGCCATTTACAACAATTTGAGTTGCTAAAGGATGTGTTGCAAGATTTATGTATGACATTTTAGGTGGAGACAAATGAAAAGATGTTCTTAAATCAGATGAAAAAGAAACAAATATGGTGCTCATATACTCATTCCAAAGTCTGTATCCAGATTAGGTTTTGAGGAAAAAAACATCTTCAGGGCACTCCTTTCAGATCAAATATCAAATCAAAAATCAAATCAATCTTCATAATCGTCATAAACAAGCATTTTTACTAAAAAAAATTCTTACAACTCTGTAGACCAGGGTCAGATTCAATTTAATTGAGGGCTGCATCAGGGTTGTGTTTGACTTTGGGGGGCTGAAGTGGGCATGGCCAGCTTGATGTCACTGGTGTTGGGGAGTGCCTGTGGTGGCCAGAGCGCTGTGATCTCTGGCCCTCCTGAGCTCCATTTTCGCTGGCGGAGGGCTGTGTCAACTCATAAAACATTTTGTATGCACGTTTTATAGTTGTCAACAGAAAGAAGGGGGGAGTTTCAAAGAGCAGGCAGCAGTGTAGAATCAAAAGTACATTCCATTCATACTTTCTTCAGGACTGATTAGATGACTGAAGCTTCTGCCACGCAATAATCTGGAGAGCATGATTGATGACTCTTGGCTATGGATGTGTTTCGTTGGATGATACACCCACAGGGGTAGGGTGGAAAAGCAGGATCAAAGGTGACAGTGAATTATGTGTCTCAGTTGGCTACGCCCAGGCTAATGCCGGAATGTCGACTTCAAATAAATCCTTTTCAGTTTTGGGGGTGTGGCTTGAGGCTCATGATTTAATTGGAGTAACTACTGGAATCCTGACAGGCTGCAGAAGGCTGTTGCTGCCAAAAATGGAGTCTGGGAGGGATGTGCATCGCCCTCCTGAGCTGCATTTTCACTGGCAGAGGCACCGCAGGCCAGTTCTTTGCTGTTTCCAGAGCAGCCCCCATAGGCTGGGTCTGCCCTGCAGGCCTTGAATTTGACACCCCTGCTGTAGATGTTTAATCTGGAGTAGAGTGGGGGCAACTGGATGGAAGTGAGTATTTACTGGCCGGGTCTCTTTTCTGACGCCTACATGGAGTTCACAGTAGATATTTTTCTTTGTGCTCTAACAGAGAAACAATTGCTGCCATCTAGGACTGAACTAACCTTCCAAGTGGGAGGCGAGTGTCTGTACCACTAGGCCACCACACCACTCTTTTACAATATAGTATCAAGTAATAATTTTAAGTAATGCCCCCAAAGCTAGCACAAAATAGAATAAACTGTATAGAAATGATTGAAATACCAAAAGAACAGAACAAAAATCTTTGGCAAAAATTTTCGGAACCAAATTAAAGCAATGTAAAACCATTAATGAGAAAGACGTTAAATGAAGAATTTCAAAATCAAAATCAAAGATGTGTTTTACAGCCAAACAGGTTATCAGGGGCATTAGCAGGGTAAGGGAAAAAAGAAATCAAAGCCCTGACCTTATTGATACATGCATCACATGTAGGCTGTGTTCTTCTATTGGGATTATCTCTCTCCCCATTCAACAGCTACATGAAACTGCCTAGGTAGCATCTTAACTTTAAATCATGTGGACTTGAACTCTCAGAATTCTGCAGGCAGCTTAAAGGGATGATTTAGGGATCTCGGAATTTGGTGGAATGCTGTCAGTACAGAGCTGACGTGCTTCCCAGCAGAAAATTGGGCAATTGAATTATGACAAGCAGACAGATAAGCTAAGCTGAGAGTAACTGATCAAGTATTGAATTCATATTCCCTCTTTCCATGTTGTGTAGAAGCAACAATATTATACATCAATCCCACAACATATCAGGAGGCCTCAAAACAGCTTATAGCTTCTCTGAAGTGCCTCCTCCTACCTGAACAGCTGGTTCAGTTACTTTTTCAGCTCTGCCAGTACAAGGAGGGGATCCTAGAAATATCAGTGGAACTATTCCATCTTCTGTAAAGGAGACAAAAATGATGGAAGGAGAGTTTTTAAAAGTTAAATAATGGATGAGAAGATCCAGACAATGAGAGGTACTTGCAATCTTTCTATGGAATTTCACATCGCTTGGACAGAATGCCGGAGGAGTAATATCTCCTTAAAAAACCTTGGTCCAGCTGGCCGGGCTGGTAGCACCTCATAAGGGCCCCTTTCCAGGGTTACAGGATAAGATGGTCAACAGTTTTGAAGGCGGAAGAGGGCTTTATGCCCCAACGGCAGATAAAACGGTAGAACCATCTTCTAGGAGAAGGGAAACTCTGATTTCAAACCTCCAATGCCTTGTGGCTATATCTATTATTGGAAAAGGCTTCAGGAGTCAACCTTGAGGCAAAATCTGGAGCCGGCATCCTGGAAGCAGTTCGTGACTGTGTACAATCACGTTCTGGTAACTTCTGCAATGCAGCTGGAACTAATCGTATAGGCTCTGCCGTTCCATTGACTATTTCAGTGACGATGAGAGGGGGGATCTGCTGCTTGGGTAACAGTTTATCCTCCATATTAAATTTCCCAGGCCTCATGCTCTGGAGAGGACACTCCAGCTTTACATACAGCATTGAAACAACACAGGAAGTGGTAGTTACCGGTTTCATAGCACGATACCATAGTCTCTTGAGACTGAAAGATGCCAATTTGGACGGAATACATTCTTACCCAGTGAAGTGTCCTGATGTTGAATTTCCTCTGAGAAATTCCTAGAAAGATGCGTTGGAGAGGAATTAGATGGCTCTTGCATTCCCTTGGAATGGTCAGGGACTATGTCCAAGAATGACCCCTGGAAGAGAAGTAGTAGGTAGAAAGAAAGGAGCAAGCAGCAGAAGAACCACTGTTAAACAACCCTTCATATTATGTTGAGGAGACATTTAAGGACTCAAACACTGTTTGTAACTTTAACACCCCTTTCAAGTCTCAAAATGAAGGTCTCTCACCTGCATCTCCGTCGTCTTCTTCTCTTCTACCTGGCTCAGGAGGAAACCTTCAGCCAGGGCCACCGCCTGAGAACTGGTCTCTGCTCCACACTCCCGAATCCAACTCTCAATTTCTGGGGGCAGGACAGCCAGGAGCTGCTCCAGAATCACCAAATCCAACATCTGAGCCTTAGTGTGTCTTTCTGGCTGTAGCCACTGATGGCATAGGTGGTGAAGGTGGTTGCAAATTTCTCGGGGCCCCTTAGAATTTTGGTACTGGATGCCCCTGAAGAGCCCGTGCCAGACCTCTGAACTGACAGTGTCCTCCTCTAGGACCTTCTGCTCAGTTTTTGCCCAGATATCCCTATAGGTCCAAGAATGAGCATCTAGGAAGCCTTTTTCACCTCCATCAAATGCTAGATATTCCTCCATTTTCTCAATCCTCTAGCACAACTTCAAACGTAGCTAAGAAATCTTGCGGTTCTCCAAGGATCTTTTCATTCCAAGAAACTACATTGTATAGAAGCCCTGGAAAAGCCTCAACAGCTTCTCCATCCTTTGCTCACAAGTTATTTTTGTACCTATGTGAAGAGAAATGGAATTAGAATAGAATACTTTATTTGGCCAAGTATGATTAGACACACAAGGATTTTTTTTCTCTCCAGTGCAGCTCTCAGTGTACAGGCAAAACAACAGAATAATAATAATCGTAACGATACTAATAAGAAAGAAAAGGAGAAAAGAAGGATTAGGGATGACATGATAGCAGTGTTTCAGTATTTGAGGAGCTGCCACAAAGAAGAGGGGGTCAACTTATTTTTCAAGGTACCAGAAGGCAAGACAAGAAACAAGGGATGGAAACTAATCAAGGAGGGAAGCAACCTGGAATTAGGAAGAAACTTCCCAACAAGTGAGGACAATTAATCAATGGAACAGTTTAATTTCAGAAGTTATGGGTGCTTCATCACTGGAGGTTTTTAAGAAAAGACTGGACTGAAATGGTATAGGTTCTCCAGCTTGAGCAAAGGGCTGGACTAGAAAACCTCCAAGATCCCTTCCAGCTTTAGTCTGATTGATTGATAATAATAATAATAATAATAATAATAATAATAATAATAATAATAATAATAATAATAATAATAATAATAATAATAATAATAAAGCAAAAGAGGTTCCTAGGTCATTCATCCAAGATGGAAAATAAATTTTAGGATTACAGATAGTGAGCACTACCAAAGAAGAAATGATTCAGCAGCTCACATTACACAAATGCGTCTGATAATAGGGGAGGAGAGCAGAATGCAAAATCTTCAGGAGCAACAGTGCTTTTTCAGGAGGCAACTGGACTTCGTTTTTTCTCTTGAAGACATTTCGCTTCTCATCCAAGTAGCTTTTTCAGCTCTGACAGGATAATGGGGAATGGAGGGAGTCAGAGCTGAAGAGGCTTCTTGGATGAGAAATGAAACATTTTCAAAAGTAGAAACAAAAAAGTCCAGTTGCCTCCTAAAAAAGCACCGACCATGACCCTTCATCAAACCCTTGGACCACAAGAGGACAGTGTTCCCAATCTCAGCAACTTGACGGATGTGTGGACTTCACCTCCCAAAATTCCCCAGCCATCTGTGTTGACTGGGGAATTCTGGGAGTTGCAATCCACACAACTTCAAAACCCTGATTTAGGAAGTCTTCCTCTTTGGATCCAGGATGATAGGAAGCTTTCCTTTTTTCAATGTGAACACATTGGCATTCTCTCTCTCTCTCTCTCTCTCACACACACACACACACACACACAGAGGCAAAAACAATGCAACTAAAACCAAAACACGAGATGACAAACCACCACAGATAACAGATAATCAGAGTTGGAAGGGGCCTTGTAAGTCATCTAGTCCAACCCCGCACCCAAGCGGGAGACCCTACATCATTTCTGACAGATGGGAGTCCAATCTCTTCTTGAAGGTCTCAAGTGATGGCACTCCCACAACTTCTGAGGGCAAGCCATTGCATGGGTTGATTGCTCTTGTTGTCAGAAAGTTTCTCCTTATTTCCAGGTTAAATCTCTCCTTATTCAGTGTTCATCCATTATTCCTTGTCTGGCCTACAGGCACTTTAGAAAATAGCTTGAATCCTTCCTCTCTGTGGCAGCCCCTCAAATATTGGAACACTGCTATCATGTCTCCCATGGTCCTTCTCTTCATTAGACTAGCCAGGCCCAGTTCCTGCAACCGTTCTTCATATGTTTTAGTCTCCAGTCCCCTAATCATCCTGGTTGCTCTTCTCTGCACTTTTTCTAGAGTCTCAACATCTTTTTTATAATGCGGTGACCAAAACTAGATGCAGTACTCTAGGTGTGGTCTTACTAAGGCTTTATAGAGTGGTATTAGTACCTCCCTTGATCTCGATTGTATCCTTCTGTTAATGCAATTTAGGATTGCATTGACTTTTTTGGCTGCTGCTGCTGCACACTGCTGGCTCATATTTAGCTGGTTGTCCACTAAGACTCCAAGATTCCTCTCACAGTTACTGCTATACTACTACTGATACTACTGATGAATTCATGCAATGCAGCCCCCAGCTGCATCCCAGCTGCTTTCCTGCAAAAATTCCTCCCTTTCCAGCTGGAATTTTGCAATCTCTCTTTCTTCCTCCTTCCATGAAGTTTCTCCCCCCCCCGCCCCCGAAATAGAGGAGAAATGACTGGGGGGGGGGGGTCCTGAATGAATTCAGGAATTATAAATAGGAAATTTATAAATAGGCCAGGAAAAAATTCGGGGGGGGGGACATGAATAATCTGGAGCTTTGGTTCTTACCCTCTACCCTCTCTCCTCGCCCTACATGCAAAGGAGTGGCAGTGCAACATGGGACCTTGGGCTCCCCCCTTCCCAGGACTCCGGACTTTGGATGAAGCCTTCGCAGGTTTCCACCTGAACGCCTTTGTACGGGAAAAGCCTCTCCACACACCCACCAACTCACTACTGAGTCACGTCTGGATCGTGTGTCCTTCCAAAGCTGGGACGATTCCGCGCAAGCTTCCAAGCGAAGGAATGCAGGATCCTAAGGAGGACCGGACGTTCGGTGACGTCATTCCTGTCCTTCCCTCTCCCTCCCCGGAAAACCCATAGGAGAATCTTCCCTTAGAAATCTTCCCTTTCCATCATGCAAAACGGGCAGGCGCATGCTCAGTTGCCCCGTATGACGCTGGGAGGCTGACAGCCCTTATAAACAAGGACAGAGTGAGCCCCCTGGTGGGCTCTCTGCAGAATGCAGGCGGTGTTGAAGAGCGCGCGGGGTTGAGGGGCGGGGAGTGGAAAAACAGACTCGCTTTTGCCTCAGAAAACGTTAACTTCGTTTCTCCATGATGGTCTGTGGAGACTTAAAATCTATATCGACCGAATGAAGGAATTGAAATAATAAGTCGTAAATATGAATACCCAAAGACTTCTTTTCGTGCACATACCCTCTTCGCTCGGGGATCTTGTCCAAGAGAAGGATGGACCCAGATTAAAAAGGCGGGTTATTGAGGAGCCGTCATAGCGCCAATTGGAGGGACAAGATAGGGTTGACAGAGTCACGCGAAGGGCCCCGAAGGCTAAAATTCCCTCAGAGGCGAGCGAATATTTCAAGAAAAGAGCCTTGAAACGGGGAAAAGGACTCCAAGCGATTCAACTCCGCAAAAGTTTTACCTCAGAAATGTCACAGTTCGTGCACAATTACTTCTTACCATTATCTCGGGATAAAAAAGAAATGCCTGCGAGATATATGACTTAAAATCTAGCTTCTTTTAATTCAGCTTCCAGAAGATTCTGTTTCCCTGTTTCTTTTTTTTTACAGTAATCCTTGTTTATGTCTGAAGTCAGAAAAGTGCTGAAAAAGTAACTCTACAACTGGTTCTTGGTCCCAGTGGTGGGATTCAAATTTTTTAAATTAACGGTTCTGTGGGTGTGGCTTGGTAGTCATGTGACTGGGTGGGTCAAAAGACAAACTCGCTTGAACAATGCTCTTAGCAACCAAAATTTGGGGCTCAATTATGGTAGGTTGAGGACTACGTGGATAACTGAGGGCAGTAATATGGTTATATCACTGGATTAACATTTTCAAAAGGTTATTTAAAAAGATTCTATTTTGTGTGACAAATATGCACCGTATAAAAATTAAAAACAACAGCTAAAATTACATCAATATAAAAATTGAAAGGGAAAAGTTAAAATATTAAAAGTTTAATTTTAATTAAATTAATTACAATTTTAATTAATTTGATTAATTAAAATTTTAATTAAAATAATTAAGTTAAAATATTAAAAGTTTTTATATTACAAATATTAAAAAATAACATATTAAAAGGTCTTGGAAAATAAAAATATTTTTGCTGTAATGGAAAGAGAACAAAGTAGGTGTCAACTGTGTTTCACAGGAATGGGCAATCTACAGCTATTCCCTGCCTTCCTCAAGATAGAGGCATTAACCCACTTTTCAGCTGAGGTTGTTTAAAAATAAATTATGTTTTTAAGAATCACCATTTTTCACTGCATTTCAGGCAGGTGGTTCCAGTATGGCATAACAATCAATGATCTCACCTCCTAGCATTCAAATACTATCATTCAATTTCATTAATTAAAAATTTAATTAAGTTAAAATATTAAAAGTTTTTAATATTACAAATATTTAAAAATAATATATTAAAAGGAATGGGCAATCTACAGTTTGTTTAAAAATAAATTATGTTTTTAAGAATCACCATTTTCCACTGCATTTCAGGCAGGTGGTCCTTCCCTCTTTCCTTTTTCTTTCTTTCTCCCCTCCCTTTCTCCCATTCCTCTCTCCCTCTCTTTTTCTTTCATTGCACTTCCCCCTCCCCATTTTGGGTCTAGCAAGGCTCCCTGGAGCCTCAGAGCCAAAGTGAGGCACAGGGATGTGTGTGTGGCGTGCACTTACCTGGGAGCCAGACGAGACTCCTGGGAGTCGTGGGGCAGGGTGGGCGGGGCCAGCTGGTTGTCAGAACTACTGGTTTGGTGAACTGGATGTAAAATTGACATCTGGTTCACCCGAACTGGCTGAATCCTACCCCTGGTTCTTACATTTATAACCATCTCAGGGTCTCAGTGGTGAGGACCACAGGATAGACTTTGTAATACTTACAACATGGGTTTTATAGTTGTGTTGCACTGGCTAAGATGGGCTTACCTTCTGTAGATTACCTCACATTTTGAACATAACAAGAAAGTTAGTCCTTCTGATACTTGAGCCCAAAATTTCTGTTGCTAAGTGAGACAGTTCTTAAGTGAGTTTTGCTCCACTTTGCGAGGAGGAGGAAAGATGGCGGCGCAATCACTTGCTGCAGCTCAGTGCTCCGTGGATATGTGTTGTTTGTGGCTGTTTGTGGTTGTATTATCGGGTGTTGTGAGTACTTCTTGTGAGGCGAACAAATTCTACAACAGATGGGACCTTGTGGAGATTGGTTTACAAAGTAAACAGGAGATAACAGCTGAATTTCTCTGGCGTTTTAACATCCCAGTTGAGATTGCAAGGCCTCCCGGCTCCTGGTGGATTAATGCTCTCACCGAAAGAACAGACGAAGGAAACGTTCAGAAAGGAAGAAGAAGAGGGGCTGTCGAGCTGGTGTTTTACATAGAATGAAAAAACAAAAGAGGAGGTTACCGCTCCCAAGCCTCTTTCTGACAAACGCCAGGTCAGTTGTAAATAAGATGGACGATCTAAGGTTAATGGCTTCTTCAAGCAAATATGTTAAAGATTGTTGTGTGCTGTTAATAACTGAGACCTGGCTTAACCCCACTATTCCATGTACTGAAATAGAGCTGGATGGTTTCTTGCTACATTGCTTGGATAGAGATAAGACTGTTGGAAAGAATAAAGGAGGAGGGGTTTGTATGTATGTGAGAGACAATTGGAGTACAAACTCGAAGATTATAACAAGCCACTGCTCTGCTGAAGTAGAATATATGACTGTAAAGATTAGACCTTTTTATTTGCCACGCAAATTTAACGCTGTCATCATATTGGTTGTTTATATTCCACCAGATGCAAAAGCTGATCTAGCTTTGAATTACTTGGGTGATGAAGTTAGTAATTTGCAAACTAAGTATCCAGATGGTGTATATATTGTAGCAGGGGATTTTAATCATGTTGATTTGCGAGTTGTTCTTTCTAAATTTCATCAACATGTGAGATGTGCGACCAGGGGGTTGAATACTTTAGATAAAGTTTACACAAATATTGCACAGGGGTATAGGATTCTGCAGCTACCACATCTAGGTATGTCTGACCATTTATCTCTGGTTCTGGCTCCTGAGTATATTTCTAAGAGGAAGAAGCGGGGGGCGGTAGTAAAGACAGTGAAATGTTGGCCTGAGGGGGCGATTACGCAGCTTCAAGATTGTTTTGAACGAACCAACTGGGACATCTTTGAACATCAAGATTTAGAGCATTATACAGCTGCAGTTTTGGGATATATGGCCCATTGCATTGATACTGTTACGACGAACAAGTGTATTCGATCCTACCCAAACCAAAAACCATGGATGACTGGCACTGTTAGGTCCCTTTTGTACAAGAGAAATAAGGCATTTAAGTCTGGAGATGCCTCACTGTATAGTGTGGCTAGAGCAAATTTGAAGCGTGGTATTAAACAAGCTAAGGCTGCATACAAGGGAAAGATAGAAGACTGGTTATCTAATAATAACCTGAGACAAGCTTGGCAGGGGATTCAGCAGTTAACTAATTTTAAAGCACAAAAGGCTAGTGTGGGTGGAAAACATGAGTTGGTAGAGGAACTAAACACCTTTTATGCCCGGTTTGAGATGAATCAACTGGAAGTGGAGGTACCATCACCACTACCATTGTTGACCGAGCACTGTGCTCCTCTTGTTGTGAAGGAGCATGATGTTAGGTGTATAATGAAAGCGGTAAACTCTAGAAAAGCTGCAGGACCTGACAACATTCCTGGTTGTGTAGTAAAGGAATGTGCGGATCAGTTAGCCGGGGTGTGGACTGAGATCTTCAATCATTCTTTGCTACAGTCTATTGTTCCAACTTGTCTGAAGGCTTCTATTATTGTTCCAGTACCCAAGAAGTCACCTGCAAATGCTTTAAATGACTATAGGCCGGTGGCATTGACTTCTGTGATAATGAAGTGCTTCGAGCAGTTAGTTCAGAAATACATTATTTCTTGCCTTCCTGCTACCTTTGACAATTATCAGTTTGCTTATAGAACAAATAGATCTACTGAGGATGCTGTCAATACTGTTCTTCATACTGCCCTATCTCATTTAGAGAAAAAAGGAACGTATGTCAGAATATTATTTGTTGATTTTAGTTCTGCTTTCAACACAATATTACCCCACAGATTGATGTCTAAGCTTAAAGATCTGAAGCTACCGGACTCTATATGTTGGTGGATTCTGAATTTTTTATCACATCGTTCACAAAGGGTTAGGATGAATGAACATATCTCTTCTGTGAAGATTCTCAATACTGGCACTCCTCAGGGCTGTGTATTGAGTCCACTTCTATTCACTATTTATACGTCTGATTGCACCTCTATTCATCTGAGTAAAAAGATCATTAAGTTTGCAGATGATACAACGTTGGTGGGGCTCATTTCTGATAATGATGAGTCTGCGTACAGGGATGAAGTTCATCAGTTGTCCCTCTGGTGCAAAGTAAACAATCTTATTTTTAATATAAATAAGACGAAGGAATTCATAGTGGATTACAGGAAGAGCAGTTCGGATATCCAGCCATTGTACATCGATGGTGTTTTGATAGAACAGGTGGCAGAATGTAAGTTTCTAGGTATTACCCTGAAACAAGATCTAACATGGGGGGCAAATACTTTAGCCCTAGAAAAAAAGGCTTATCACTTTTAAGATCACAACAACTGCCAAAGAGTCTGTTGGTTGCCTTTTATCGAAGCTCTATAGAGAGCATTTTATCCTATTGCCTCTGTGTGTGGTTTAGGAGTTGTACAGAGGCGGAGAAAAGGGCACTCCAAAGAGTGATAAAGAGGGCACAAAAGATCAGCGGATGTTCTCTTCCCTCATTGGAGGATTTGTATAACATGAGATGTAGAAGGAAGATACAAAAGATCTTGAGAGACCCTTCACATCCAGGCCACTCGTTGTTTGAGATCCTGCCATCAGGAAGACGATATAGAGTGCTGAAAGTCAGGACAAGTAGATTTAAATATAGCTTTTACCCAAGTGCTGTGATCAGGTTAAATGCAGAGTTATGAATCTGGTGGTCTTAACATATATATATCCTGGTAGTATAGTTTTTAACTGTTATTTGTTTTAATTTGTTTTACATTGTTATTTTGTATATGTCTTTTGGTGTTGTTCAGTTGTATGTTGTGAAAGAGCACCTTATTTCGTTGTTCTCAGGTTCTGAGTACAATGACAATAAATTTATCTAAATCTAAATCTAAATCTTTCTTACCACCATTGTTAAGTGAATCACTGCAGTTAAGTTAGTAACCTGGTTGTTAAAGTGAATCTGACTTCCCTATTGACTTTGCTTGTCAGGTTGCAAAAGCTGACCCTGGGGCACTGCAACTGTCATAAATATGAGTCAGTTGCCAAGCATCTGAATTTGGATCATGTGACTATAGGGATGCTGCAACAGTTGTAAGTGTGAAAAACAGTCATAAGTCAGTGCTGTTGTAACTTTTCAGTGCTGTTGTAACTTCAAATGGTCATTTAAACAAATGGTTGCAAGTTGAGGACTACCTGTATTTCCTCTTAGCCTTCTATTCTTCAGGTTAAACACATAAAGTTCCTTTAAATATTCTTCATAGGCTTTACCCCCGAAACTCCTCACCATTTTCTGGGTATATTTGGAAGGCATGTCCAAAAGTCCTTTTCAGGAGATAACTCTTACAATAGTAGCATCAAAGCTAAGCAGGCGTAATCTTGGCTGGGGTAAAAAATGAACATTTGAGCTTCAGTAAGAATTAGACATAAAGCAAAGTATTCAAAAATGTATTTATTTGTTAGATTTGTATCCTGTTTTTAGCAGTCCAAGTCAATGCATATTTCTGATTTCCTAAGCATGATCTGTGGGACAGATTTTCCGACAGTGAGTGGGCAAATGCCCCACAAGCAAATATCAACTAAATCAAGGCGGCCAGGAAAATTAAGGCAGAGTTAAACACTTTTTAGCTCAAGTTTCAGGAAAATTACAGGAAACCTGCATAGACTTCCAACTTTCACCTTCACAGTTGTCCAATAGAACAGGGGTTGCAAACCTTTGCTCCTCAGGGACCACCGAACTCATAATTTTAAATCCCGCAGACCACTAATATGAATTTTGACTGATGGTGGCTTGCTGACATTGGTGCGAAAGTCGGTCCCATATTCCAGAGCTGCAGTAGTCACAGAAATGCCTCTTTGGTCATCCCGGAGCAGCTGCTCTTCCACCCGGGTGCACCGGCCTGCCATGGACTGGAGGAGCTGCTCCGGGATGACCAAAGGGCCAGTCTTGTGACTACTGCAGCTCTGGAATATGGGACCAACTTTCCCACCAACGTCAGCAAGCCACCCTGGGGCGGATTTCCTTCCCCTGCCATTGGTTTTTCCTTCCAGTTCCAGATTGTGTGATTCTACTCAAGGTAAGGTTTGCAATTGGTCGAAGGGTGAGGGCCAGTGGGTGGGCGGGCCATATGGGCGGCACAGCCTTGTGTTCCTGTGCAGCCTGGACTAATTGCTTTGGGGCGACTGCTTGGGGGGGGGGGCATTTCTCTGCGGACCACCAAAATTTTCTCGTGGACCACCAGTGGTCCCTGGTCCACCAGTTGGTGGCCACTGCAATAGAACATAGAACCTTGCCTTAGAGAAGACCAAACCAAAATAAGACCCAAAGAGTTGCATTTGGGGTTTTTAAAAATCTCTCTTACTAGTATCATTCCAGTTTTAGTCTTCTTATACCTAAAGAACTCTGTATCTACTTTTCCATGGTGATCTTTCTTTTTTTAACACAAACCCTGGCTTGGGTCAGATCTGCTCTTGGACAATTAGTAATACTTTCCTTGCCTGAAATAGTACCATTTCTTATTTCTGTGTGAATTAACATAACTTTTAAAAGAATATGCTGCCACTTTCCATATTGTTGTAAGGGATCTGAGTCCCTAATACTAATTTCAAAAGTCTCTTCAAACATCACAATGAAATTTTGGTTCTTCATGTAACAGAAGAAGGAAGTCATCAATCACAAAGTTTAAAAAATTAGAATTATCTCATGATTTTGTCCTAGCAAACTTTTTTTTGTAATGCAACCATAGCACAACACAGTGGTGTCTCTCCGCTTGGGCAATGTTGCACTGGTTATTATTTATATCACCTGTGCTCAGTAAAATAACTGCTTGATTAGTTTCCCCTTTCCAGTTGTGTTCTACTCTAGGACGTGGTGCTCATGTCTTTTTTTTTAGCCGAGGGAGCCAGCACTGTCCAAAGACACGTTTCATTGTCATGTGGCCAGCAGGACTATGCGCTGAAGTGCATGGAGTGCTGTTTACCCCTGGAAAAGTACCTATTTATCTACTTGCATTTGCATGCTTTTGAACTGCTCTAGTCTAATCTAAAAAAAGGACAAGGGTGACATGATAGCAGTGTTCCAATATTTGAGAGGTTGTAACAGAGAAGAGGTGGTCAATCTATTCTCCAAAGTACCTGAGGGCAAGACAAGAATAGAGATAGAGCTATCTAGATACTTGTCTTCCTTTTCTAAAAAGCTCTTTATCTCTTAGGTGCTGACATCTGCTGTGGGCTATTAAGGAAAGTGGGGGTTGCTTTCTGACTCAAAAACATGTTTCTCCATTTCTCCCCTTGGGAAAATATAATATTCTGCCTTTTCTAATATTTCCCAAAATATTTCATTCTTCTAGGAAAGGGTAGGTAGTGACTTTCTACAATGCTTTTCTCCAATTTCTTGTCCATACATGGAGGCCCAGAAGTAGTTCAGGGTCCCCAGAGGAGATACTGCTTCTTACAGTAATTATTAAAATCCTGGTCTGTGAGATCTCTCCTGATATTTCTCCAATGATTGCCATTGATGTAAACATCAGACTGAAGCAACTCGAAATGGATCTTGCACCAGAAAATGATAAATGTCTCAGGTCATACTCTGCATGGCACAAATTTGGGTACATTCTGGGACTGTGCTTGAATGTACATTTCCTTTCTCTCCTTTCCAGGTGAAGTTCTGTTTATCTCTCAGTCAAGAAAGTCACTCTCATCCTGCTGGTCTCCCTCTTGCTTTGCTTCTTGTCCTCCTTTTTCTTCATTGGCCGACCAAGGAAAGCCACCTGCCTTTTCTGACAAACGGTGTTCAGCATCGTCTTCTCAGTAGCTGTGTCTTGTGTTTTAGCCAAAACAATCATGGTAGTGCTGGCCTTCCTGGCCACGAAACCGGGGAACAGGGTGAGGAGATGGTTGGGGAAGAGCTTGGCCAACTCCATCATCCTTTCTGGTTGTGCTGGAAAAATTGTAATTTGTGCAATCTGGCTGGGAGTTTCTCCTCCATTTCCTGATTCTGACCTGCACTCCCAATCAGGAATTATCATCCTCCAATGTAATGAAGGCTCTGTCACCATGTTTTATATCGTCCTCAGCTACATGGGTTTCCTTGCTGCCATTTGCTTCACAGTGGCTTTCCTGGCCAGGAACCTTCCTGGTGCGTTCAGTGAAGCCAAACTAATCACCTTCAGCATGTTGGTCTTCTGCAGAATCTGGATCTCCTTCCTGCCCACCTACTTGAGCACCAAAGGGAAATACATGGTGGCCGTGCAGGTCTTCTCCATCTTGGCTTCTGGTGCTGGTCTGCTGGCTGCATCTTCTTCCCCAAGTGCTACATTATCATTCTGAGACCAGATCTAAATACTAAGGAACATTTAATGATAAAAGTTGGTATCTGGTCATGAAGTAGTTTCTTAGCCTCATAACAATTATTGCAATTATTATTGAGTTTGTATGCTTGTTTTGACAATTAAGTTTATTTAAAATCAAAAGAAATAAACATACAAAGAATGTAATACTAACTTATTATAATAATCAAAGTGTAAAATTAATAATTTAAATTGTCATTGAAACTATGGAAGGACAAGACAAGAAATGAGATTTTATTATTATATAGAACTGACTGACTGAATAAACAGACAAATGTTTGAAACAAGTTTACCAGTCGGTTTGTTGGATCTTGTTCAGTCGATTTAAAAAGAAAGAACATCGCATGTTTCCAACTTTGTAAAGTCTTTATTTTTTGTAATCATTTGTACTATACAGCAAAGAGATGATTTTAGAGTCGTTTTTGGAAAACTTTATAAATGCTTTGTGAAACTGACTCAAAGACTATGAAGTTAATTATGAAGAGTCTCTAGTGTGGAAAAAAAATCTGTCTTGTTTGCTAATCAGTTGAAAAACAAAACCTTAAAAGTTAATTACCAGAACACAAGATGATTGCTTTAAAGGAATCCTGTGATTTATGGGCTGGTAAAGTGCTTGAACTTTTTAACACTTTACTTAAATCAGAAATTATTAGTGAAGTGATTTCCTTTAGGAGACAACTAAATCCTTTAGGAGACAACTGAAATGGATTTACTGGAGTTAGAAATGAACTTGGACGACCATTTTAAAATTGAGCAAGACATTGCAGATTACCCCAACAGACTGAAATACATACAGTTTTTTTGGAGTTATTTCATGGAAAATACAAGTGGACTTAAATAGAAGAAAAGATGACAAAACAAGAGTCAGAATCATTTATTTATTTCATTTAAGAATGGTTGGGAGAAAAACGGAATATAACATATATACAATATATACACACATACACATACACACACACATATGTGATGACCTGGGGCATGGCACAGAGATCACACAGGCAGCTTGCTGTTCAGACTGCCCCATTATTGTTCCAAATTTCCCCAAATGCTCCCACATTTCTGGCAAATCCCAGAGAAAAGTGATCTCTCTCTCTCTCTTTCTTTCTCTCTCTCTCTCTCTCTCTCTCACACACACACACACACACACACACACACACGTCTGCACTGCTTTAGCTAGCACTTTTTTTAACATTCTCCCAAGTTGCTTTCAGCGTTGCCATCCACTTGGTCATGCTGATTGATGAGGGGGAATTCCTTTGGATACTCAGGCATACGGACAAAGTCCATACCGCTTACTACTCTGAAGGGGGTTAGTCCCGTGCTGCTGTGAACAGCATTATTGTACGCAACCTCCGCGAAAGGCAGGAGATCCACCGAATTGGACTGCTGATAATTCACATAGCACCTCAGGTACTGCTCTATCATGGCATTCAGTTTCTCTGCCCTCCCCATTGGTGCTTGGATGAAAGGCCGAACTAAGGCTCTGGGATAACCCAATAGACTGCAGTAACTCCCTCCAGAACTTGGCCATGTACTGGACCCCTCTGAGATAATTTGTCGTGGTACTGCATGCAGGTGGTAGATGTGTTTTAGGAACAGCTTGGCTAACTGGTGAGCTGAGGGTAGTCCGCTGCAAGGTATGTCAGAATTCCAGCAATCACCCTAATTAAATCATGAT
The DNA here is from genome assembly GCF_049901735.1 of Notechis scutatus. Taxonomy (NCBI): domain Eukaryota; kingdom Metazoa; phylum Chordata; class Lepidosauria; order Squamata; family Elapidae; genus Notechis; species Notechis scutatus. The sequence continues at coordinate 15,967,297 of NC_142010.1, read as the reverse complement.
ACTCGAGCTAAACTTCATAGAATTTATTAGAGGCAACATACTGGCACTGCCCTGTATGAAGCCAACTCTGGCATACGTAATTTACAGTTACCTGTGACCCTGTTTCCCCCCTCCCCCTGGGTGTTTCATAAACCAAATTCTCCAATTGAGCACATTCACGGGCTGGGTGTCATCATTCATGTCCTCCAATTAAATATATTCATGGGCAAAAGCTCTGTTGTTTTAGTTACAATCTTTTAAAGATAAGAGTTGGAATGTACTTTTGCTTTCAAACTGAAGCACTGCTCTTCCAGATTTCCTCCCTCCCTCCATTTTTTATGGCAACTACTAAAACAGGCATAGGAATGTTTTATGAGTTGACACTCTATAGTTCTGGGTGTTTTTCCCCAGGAGTCTTTGAGAGACTCCTCTCAAAGAGAGTACATTATGATTCTTGATTCTTAACGAATGTATCTTTTCTTTATGTATACTGAAAGAATTTACACCAAGACAAATTCCTTGTGTGTCCGATCACACTTGGCCAATAAAGTATTCTATTCTTTTCATTGAAGGACAGGACCCAATTTCCTGGGTGTCGAACTGTGGTGGTCTTCCATGGAAAGAATGAGACACAGGCTGGTGTTCTCGGGATGGAAGCCCAGAATAAATTCTAGTGCTTCTTTTTATTGAGATTTTTCTACATAGTCAGCATAATTACATTATGGCTTAATAATTAGATATAGTAAAGGTTTGCTTGCAATTGTTTAAGCTGTCTCCTTGTTTGTATTTGTTCTTATTGTTCTATTTTCTTTGCATTACCTTAGTGACCTTTAACAGGCATGTATGTATAAAGCATTATATTAATCATTGCTCAAGCTCAGGTCAAAGTTTATTCCCACATCTCCCCTGTTTTAGTTTTTTGATGATCGCGGATGCCTCAGTAGTTTTTCGCCATCTGCAACAGCAATTCTCCTTCCGTAGGCTTCACCTGACACATTCCTAAAAGTCCAGGGAGACATTGGACACAACAGCATACACAAAGAGAAAGTATAAAAAACAATATCACTCCAACAATTAAATGACGAATCCATGAACCATCTGGCAACCAGGACCAAAGTGCAGACCACACATCCAGTCCCTCGTCCTCCGATCGTAATGGATTCTCATTCAGGGTTTGTTCCATATGCTGTATAGTAGCTGTAATGTTTGGAGAAAAATCAGAGATATACATGCAACAATGCGTATGAATCACAGCGCAAACTCCCCTTGCGCTGCCAAAATAGTGTCCACCGCATATCTGGTTTGCAGGACAAAGTCAAGGATTTTTCCTTGCTCTTCTTCAAGCAGCTTTAGAGTTTTAATGGTTTCTTTAAACATAGTAATTGTCCAATTGTTTAAACGATGTAAATCTCTATAGTTCATCATGACTCCTAAAGGAGGAATAACTCCCTTGATATTTGTGTCCAGTAGTCATGAGTCAAAACAGAGTTTATTTCCGTCGCGGAACGCGCATTGCGGATATGAGCAGTCCCCAATGATTTTTGAATGAAATGAGATGGGATTACTTTCCCAAAGGTGCAGACTCCTTTCCATCGTGCTGGCATGCAATCATAGGCCATCCGTCCACACAGCAACCATAGATTTGCTCCCAGGAGATGACCAACCGTATTTGGTTCAGCATAGATTAATTTTGCAAAGGACTGCATTAACATGGCCAAATAAGTGGATGGTGGTGCGTATTTCCCATTCGCACATTTGTACAACTGGTTTTCTCTCGTGGTGGGACAACATGTGGCAGGAATATATGGACACCTATTTTCATTGATCAAAGATGTGATATCATATCGAGAAATGTTATGTACAAAGTAAGTGAGATTTTTAGTTTTCATATCATTAGAATAAAACCGACTTCCATTGCTAATAACAATTGTTTTGTTGCAAAATGGATATGTTCCCAAGTAAGTCATATTCTGTCTCATTGTGGGTCCAACAGATACCCGCCACCTCTTGGATTCGGCTCCCAAGATGCAATGTATTTATGTTACTTTTAGTCCAACTGTAAGCCCACATCCCGAACAACCATAACATTGTCCCTTATACCAGTCACCTTGCCAGAGGTACTGCAATCATTGGAAGTCCTGATGTTTTGTGAGTTGGCATGTGCATACATATCCAACAATCAGTTTTATTATGAAGGTTTGCTAGCTTCCCCATGTCCTGGATCAACGTGTTTTTTTCCATTCCCCAAATCCATCCCCTTGCCCCTTTGGCTGATGATAAGGACGAACACAGTGAGCAGGAACCCAAACAACTGTCCCCTCATCTTCAACAGCAGCGTATCCTCTGCCCCAAGTTATCAGCGGGACAGGTCCTCTCCACGTTGGATCTGGCAGTCTCCTATACCGAACTTTCGGTCTTGGTGTACCTGCAGAAGGGGAGGAAGCAAAATGCCTGCTGGCTGCCGTAGCAGCGGGAGATCCTGTCATGTTTAAAAATTTAAAGTATATAATGTAATATTAAGAATGTTTTGTATGTAAGGCAAGCCATATCCATCCATTTCCCCGTTTTTGTTTTTGTGTGAAGGAGTGTCCTTTGGAAGTGGCCATTGGTCTATCCAGACTGGCTGAGAGGTTAACAATTGCAATTTTTCCATTATCCAATAACAATTTTTGTGCGAAATTGTGATAGCAAATCTCTACCCCACAAGTTTATATGCAAGGGCAACACAAGAGGTTGAATCCTTGCAGTCTCACCAGTTTCTTTATGCAATGCCTTCAACCAATGTACACTACTTCTTGCATACTGCATACCACCCACTCCACTAACAGCCGGAGAGTCCTCAAGCGCCCATTCATTTGGCCATTCCTTTTGGCGTATCACAGAGACATTTGCTCCGAATCTATAAGGCCAGAAAATGATTTTTCTTGAATTTCAATTGTCATTTTTGGTTGATCTGTAGTCAAATTTTTTGTCAGCGCTAGCAATTCTGCAGCAACTGGAGAACTGGTCATTTCAGTGGATCCAAAAGCTCCAGTTCGTGGGATCCCAATTAAAGGATTCATAGGAATGTATGGAAGCAATAATAACTGAGCAATAGAGTCACCGGCCATTAATGATGTGGGAGTATCAGTGTATAATTGTACCTTAATAACCCCTTTATAATCCTGATCAATAACTCCTGGAATAACAAAAAACCCTTTTTCTGATGCAGAAGACCTGGGAAGTATTAATCCCACTGTTTTTTCTGGCAGTGGCCCATGCAAATGAGTGTCCTCTATGTACACTTGATTAGGAAAGGTCACATCAATTGAATTCAGCATTTTTAAACTCAAACCTGCATTCCCAGTAATTGCAGGCGATGCTTTTGTGACAGCCTTGGGAGCGGGGCTAGCTGCACGCCCCAAATTTAGTTTCCCGGATTTTGGTTCTGATCAGAGCGACATTGATTTGCCCAATGAAACCCTTTTTTGCATTTTGGACAGACTGATTTTGGGCAAACGTCCTTAATTTTGTTTTTGTTAAATGCCATTCCTCCCCCAGGAGCACGGCACTGGACTTTAAAATGGCCAGGTTTCCCACAATTAAAACAATTCCCTGTAGGTTTCATCCCTTTTTGTAATGCCATAGCCAAAGTCTCCATGTTGTAAGCCTGAGAACCCACCACTGCACATGCCTTTAACAGATCAGCCAGAGTAATCTCACCTCTAGCCACCAAAGGCTGTAAAATACACTTGCAGTCAGCGTTTGCATTTTCAACTGCCAATTTCAGCAAAAGTTCCTTTGCTGCTTCTTCATTAGATATTTGTCTGGTAATAGCCAATTGCAGCCTTTCCACAAAATCATTATAAGACTCAGATGCTGTTTGCTTAATTTGAGAAAAAGACTGTGCTGGGGTTCCCACATCCTGGATGCGGGACAATGCCCCAAGGACAGCTGCCATAACCACTGGAAATACATGATCAGGCAAATTAGTAGCTTGATCAGCAGTGGATTCAAACAAGCCTGCTCCATAGATTTGGTCTGGCGTATACAGCCCCCTGAATTCCTTCCCCTAGTGATAGCTTCTCTTTGGTATTCTGAGTCAAAGACCACATACTGAGTAGAACTCAATATCATTCTCATTAAATCTTTCCAGTCACTAGGAATCATACGTGAGGTAGCCAAACTTGTCAGAAGCCCCTTTGTAAAAGGACTTTGAATACCATAATCTTTAACTGCTTTTTTAATTTCTCTAAGAACAGCTAAAGGAATCGGAATCCATTCAGTTTGCATATTTCCTTGAGCGTTTATTTGCCTGTTTACTGGAAATAAATTCATCTGGGTAATCTCATCAGGCTCTAATTTTCCTTCATTGAAAGCCTGATGCATCATTGTTTGAACTTTCCCGTTTGTGATTGGATTTTCTCCTCTACAGGCGTAAGCGCTGTTGGGGTTGAGGAGGCATATTCCAATTTTGAAATTGGGGGTGCAACACAACTCCTTCATAAGGAGGAGGTTCAACTAAAGATTTTAAAAGAGGCTGTTGCTGGATTTCTAAAGCAGTCATAACAACCTTCCAATATATCAAAATTTTTGCTGTTGCCCGTGGCTCTTCATGAAGGATAGTTCCAATTCTCCTCCATGTGTCTAACTTTAAAGATCCCTTCTCTGGATAGTAGGGACACTGCCGCCAGAACTCTTGCAGCAGCTCTTTCACTTTATCTTTTGAAAGAACTATTTGCTCCCCCAGAGGGTTTAAAGAAAAGGAGCTTGTCCTGACTAACCTCAGCAGCTCACTAACATGCCGTTCCTGTGGCTGAGAGAGTTTTCCCCCATGCTTCCTGAAAAAATCCTATTGTCCAGCAATAGTTAAGTACGTACTTTACCTATTCCAGGCGAGGAAACACAGAGGTCCGGACACGTATCACCTGCAGTGATCACGTCGGGTCACCACTTGTGGTGGTCTTCCATGGAAAGAATGAGACACAGGCTGGTGTTCTCGGGATGGAAGCCCAGAATAAATTCTAGTGCTTCTTTTTATTGAGATTTTTCTACATAGTCAGCATAATTACATTATGGCTTAATAATTAGATATAGTAAAGGTTTGCTTGCAATTGTTTAAGCTGTCTCCTTGTTTGTATTTGTTCTTATTGTTCTCTTTTCTTTGCATTACCTTAGTGACCTTTAAACAGGCATGTATGTATAAAGCATTATATTAATCATTGCTCAAGCTCAGGTCAAAGTTTATTCCCACATCGAACTATCTTCCTTCAGCATCACTTTCTAGACATGTCCAGAAAGGAAGGACCACAACCATTTCAGACCAGTGCCCTCTACTAACATGCCTTTCACTAACATGCTCTTCTCCAGCTTCTCCCCTGCACATGCTGCACATGGAGGCCCAGAAGTAGTTCAGGGTCCCCAGAGGAGATATTGCTTCTTACAGTAATTATTAAAATCCTGGTCTGTGAGATCTCTCCTGATATTTCTCCAGTGATTGCCTTTGATGTAAACATCAGACTGAAGCAACTCGAAATGGATCTTGCATCAGAAAAGGATAAATGTTTCAGGTCTCACTCTATGTGGCACAAATTTGGGGACATTCAGTGACTGTGCTCCTTGAAATGTATCATTTTCCTCCTTTCCAGTTAAAGTTCTGTCAATCTCTTAGTCAAGAAAGTCACTATCATTTCAATCCTGTGAGAGTGCTTTGAATTCTTCAAACTCTTGTTCTTCCTCAGAAACAGGAAGGGGATTGATTCAGCCCCATGAATTATGGACCTCCTCCTCCTTTTGCTGCTGCTGCTGCTGATATCCCAGCCAGTCTCTGGCAAGCTGAGAATGAAGTGCCTGCTGAGTTTGGAAGAGCAAGAGGGAAAAAAACTACGGAGCTATTACAGGCCAGGAGACCACCTCATTAGTATAATCTCCATTGCCACAATAATACCCAATAAAATTCTGTCTTTCAACACAGCTCCTTATACTCAGTCTCCCTCGTAAGTCATTCAGTGTGATGGAGTAGCACTTCCTCCATTTGCAGTCTTCTTTTCTTTCAGTTACGCCTGTATTGCAGGACATGTCTAATTTCTTGAATCATTTGGATTTCCATGGGTTCTCTCTTACGTCTTATTTTAAGAGACCCAAATCCAAAGATGGAGCAACCCCGCTCCCCGGCGTCCAGATTATTTTCCCATCTCGTACAATCCTGAGTTAATCACAACTAGCTTATTGAAAAGTCTGTAGTTGCCTCTGCCCAACCCATTCCTCCATTTGTTGATATTCAGTTCCCGATCCTAGTAGGAATAGAGAATGAATTGCTTTTCTGGGTCTCTTATGAAAAGATTCTGTAACATCTTTGTTCCCTAGGCCACCCCTCTGGAAAACTTGCAAGAATCATTTTTCTTGCCATGTACATGTATACATCTGAACTAGACTCTGTTGTTTCTCTGTGTCATATAATGTATGTGGGTATACCCATAATTTTGTATTCATGTATTCTGTCATGGTTATGTAGTGTATATTGGCGATCCTTTAAAAGCTATATGCAATGAAATTTCATTTTATTATATGCAGATTAGTGCACATTCAAAGTGACAATAAAGTTATTCTAAGTTCTAAGTCCTCTTTGCTGATGATTCTATTGAATGATTTTGAATAGCAATAGCATTTAGACTTATATACCACTTCACAGTGCTTTATAGCGCTCTCTAAGTGGTTTACACAGTTAGCATATTGCCCCCAACAATCTGGGTCCTCATCTTGTGGAGAGAAAGAGGAACAAATGAAAATTTATTTTGTTGTTCCTGTTAGAGATGATGTTATCATGAACCTTTTTTTACAGTAGTTCATTTACTGCCCCAGTAAGAATCCTACAGTTTATTTTTGCCATTCAACAAGTCAACAAGAATTCTCAGCTACTGTACAATCTCACACTTGGCTACAACATCCAGGACAACTATTTGAACACCCTTGGCACTTCAGATGCCTTGCTAAACATACTCTCAACTGGAGAAGCCAATGTTCCCAACTACAGCTGTGGCAAGAAGGACAACCTGATGGCTGTTCTTGATGGATCTCTTGATGACATCTCCATTCAGATGTCAACATTAGTAGGCACCTACAAAGTCCCACAGGTTTGTTTTTGTGTTTCTCTATCTGGTAAAGTAAGCAGGGTAGTGGTGGGTGGGTAATCGATTCAATCATATCTTTTCTATGGAATTCATGAGCTGCTTTTCACCATGGCCATTGTTATAGCTAGGGGTTAGGATCCACAATGGGAAGAGGCCTAAACATTTACTCGAGCAAAACTTGAGCAGCTGGACACAATGTTAAATATGAAACATTTTCCCCAAATATGGAGAGTTTTTTCCTGAATGCCATCACTCTGCAAAACAGCTATGGCAGCTGAATTTCAAAGCTTCTTTCTGGATGCCTTACAAACTAATTCCAACAACACCGTCAAATTATTTAGTTAGACTAGTACTATTCTTCTTCTCATCCTTCCTATTACCTGTCTCTTCCCTCTTATGACTATAACTGTATTGCTTGTATCTTTACAATTTATATTGTTTTATTTGTCTCCTAGTATTATTTGATTGCTTATTAGTAACCTATGACTATCACTAAGTGTTGTATCTTATGATTCTTGATGAATGTATTTTATTTTTTCTTTATGTACACTGAGAGCACATGGACCAAATACAAATTCCTGGTGTGTCCAATCACACTTGGCCAATGAAGAATTCTATTTTATTCTATTCTATTTAAACAAATGTCTAAAATGAACTAATTTGCATTTGCAGTGGTCTAGAGATAGAAGGGGACATGGTGGCTCAATGACTAAGACACTGAGGTTGTCGATCAGAAAGGTCGGCAGTTTGGCGGTTTGAATCCCTAGCACTGCGTAACAGAGTGAACTCCCGTTACTTGTCCCAGCTTCTGCCAACCTAGCAGTTCGGAAACATGTAAAAATGCAAGTAGATAAATAGGGATCACATTGGTGGGAACATAACAGTGTTCTGTGCACTTTCGGCATTTAGTCATGCCAGCCACATGACCATGGAGATGTCTTCAGACAGACCTGGCTCTTCGGCTTTCTAATGGAGATGAGCACCAGCCCCTAGAGCCAGAAACGACTAGCATGTATGTGCGAGGGGAACCTTTAGAGATAGAAGACATAAATGTCTATTGTCTGAATGTCAATTTTAATAGAAAAGAGAAAGGACAGTATCTTAGACCCCAGATTAGGCCAATGATTATATTCAATCTAGCTAATATTCTGCATTTGGTATTCTTGATATGGCTTAAGGATTAATAACAACAAACTATTCTAAGGTGTTCATGAGAACCACACTGGATGTATTAAAAGCTTACATTTTGGACTTGATCTGATCTAAATATAATACACCATTCTTCCTTGTTTCTTCAGATCAGTTATGGAATTGTTTCAGAGGCTCTGAGTGATAAAAGTCAAATTCCATTTTTCCATCAGATGCTCCCCAAAAATGGGATCCAGTATCCAGGAATTGTCCAACTCCTCCTCCATTTTAGATGGACTTTGATTGGTCTCTTTTCAACAGACACAGAGGAGGGAGAGAATTTCACGAGAACTTTCACTCCAATGCTTGTCAGAAATGGAATCTGTGTCGTTATCTCACAACAATTCCCAATGACTAGACCTACAGAACATCTCAGGGATGCCATCTCTAAATGGAGGAAAGTCAATGTCTTTGTTCACTTCATAGAATTTGTTTCCCTTGCAGATAGAATTCGCCATATCCATGTAATAATTGAAGGTTTGTCAGGACCCATTGAAGGGAAAGTCTGGATCACCACAATCATGGAGAAATTGACAATGACAAGGCAGACACTTTTCAAATATATCCATAGCATTTGGACCTTTGCTTTTCAGGAAAAAAAATGGCCAAATGATGATGCCTTTCAACCCAGTCTTTTTAAGGATTCCAAATTTGAAGATCAGTCTTTTCGCTGTTCTTTTTCAAAGCATGTCCTTTCTGTCAAGGGCCGGAGACGATGCACCCAGATAGCATCACTGGACATGCAAGAGAAAAAGGACAGAATTCAGATAAAAAATGAGCACCGGTTTTACAGTGTTTTTAAGACTTTGGCCCATGTCTTGAATGTTGCATATTCCTCAATATCTAGGAGGAGAAAAATGGAAGAGAAAGAGAGATTAGAGGCACCAAGGCTAGAACCATGGCAGGTATGCGGTCCTGACAAGGATCCATCAAACCTAGTTCCTATTTAGAAAAAATAATCCAATGCTGATGTAGGGGAACCATTTCAACTTACTTGTTCTTCCAAACACCAATAGGTTTGGTCAAGCTGAGGCCAGATTTAGCTCACAAGATCATATTCCAAAGAGCTGGCACCGTGACAATTATATTTTGATATTAAACACTGCTATTATAAAAGAATATAAAATGTATACATTGTAAATAAATTCCTGTATTTATAGGTTTGTAATTAGCATGATAGAACTTTACATTAATAAATTTCAACCAAACCTGGGAGCATTTAGCCCAACCCCTCCTCACTGCAGGAATCCAATTAAAGCTTTTCAGACTGATGGCTGCTCAGTCTTTGCATTTAGCCGTGGTGGCACAAAGGTTAGAGTGCAAGTATTGCTGGCTAACTCACTGCTCAGTGCCAGGAGTTTGATCTTGACCAACTCAAGGTTGACTCAGCCTTGCATCCTTCCAAGGTTGGTAAATGGGTACCCAGATTGTTGGGGGCAATATGCTGATTCTATAAACCACTTAAAGAGGGTTGTAAAAGCACTGTGAAGTGGTATATAAGTCTAAGTGCTATTGCTATTTAGGCAAATAATGAAGGGGAGGGATTGAACATCTCTTGTTCACTGGCTCAGCTTTAAAATTGCTCCTCCTTTTAGGATGTTTCAAGTTGCTTTCAAAATCCCTGGATGTTTCAATTCTAGTTCCATCCCTTTCTGGAGAAGAATGAGTTTTACAATTTTTCTTGGGAAAAATTGTACTTGGACCAAAATGGAAATCTAGCAGCAGATCTGAATATCATAAGTTGGTTGCTTTTCCCCAAGGAGGATCCCATCAAAGAACAAGTGGGGAGTTTTGAAAGACAGAGGCTTATTATCAACCAAGATGCTCTTTCACGGCTAAAGTTGCTCAACAAGGTGATTGAAAATATTGGCAACTTTTCTCTGTCTGTATGGTTGGTGTTAGTGTCCCCTGAAAGAGCAGGCTCAGATATTTTTAAGAGCCCATATCTGACCAGAGTTATCTATGCCCCACTGGGATAGGCCTCCTGCTGCTAGGAAGGTGATCTCAGGTGCTCTGGCAAAAAGGAACCCCAATGACTTGTCTGATGTGAGATAATGCCTTAATCTAGAAAAATGGACTGAAAATGACTTTGACACCCCCTCCTTCTTGAAACTTGAAATAATGATGGCCAATTTATAATGAAATGCTACTTAGATTTAGCCTTTGGCTTGTGAGCCATGTAAAAACCTCTTGAATGAAATTGTTTATCTTGAATGTCAGCTACCTTAAGTCTCCCTTTGAAACAAAGAATTCTCCAAATTTTAGTAATAACAAAAATGTGGGTCTGTCTCTTCATGTCATCCAACTGTAGTTCTAATTTTGGGAAACAGTAGAGGACAGGTGGTTCTGGAATGCTATGGTTCTTGGGCGCTCAAGGAGTTGGACACAACTAGCAATTAACAACAAAACTGTAATTCTTCAATGGAAAGGACCTTGTCTTGGGCCTTAGAAATATACCTTTCCCACACAGGGCTCCTACTCATGTCCCATGTGCTGCAACAAAAGATGCCTGACTTATTCTTTTTGAGTGACATGTTCTCATGATTTCATCTCTACTCATCCTCACTGTAGTTCTACAAACTAGGCAGTAATGTTTAGTCTTATTTCAATAGCATGGCAGCTATATGAATTGAAAATATAAATGTACAGATATAACTAAATAATACCTCATTTGAAATTGACAGCCCTAGTATGTGAGGAATTTTTTCTTTATATCTTAACTGGAACAAGGATTTGGATTATTTTCAAAGGGGAGTGGCTTTGCAATATTTTATGTTTTCCTGATCTACAGGTGAAACTCGAAAAATTAGAATATCGTGCAAAAGTTCATTTATTTCAGGAATGCAACATAAAAGGTGAACCTAATATATGAGATAGACTCATTACATGCAAAGCAAGATAGTTCAAGCCGTGATGTGTCATAATTGAGATGATTATGGCTTACAGCTCATGAAAACCCCAAATCCACAATCTCAGAAAATTAGAATATTGTGAAAAGGTTCAATATTCTAGGCTCAAAGTGTCCCACTCTAATCAGCTAATTAAGCCATAACACCTGCAAAGGGTTCCTGAGCCTTTAAATGGTCTCTCAGTCTGGTTCAGTAGGAATCACAATCATGGGAAAGACTGCTGACCTGACAGTTGTGCAGAAAACCATCATTGACACCCTCCATAAGGGGGGAAAGCCTCAAAAGGTAATTGCAAAAGAAGTTGGATGTTCCCAAAGTGCTGTATCAAAGCACATTAATAGAAAGTTATGTGGAAGGGAAAAGTGTGGAAGAAAAAGGTGCACAAGCAGCAGGGATGACCGCAGCCTGGAGAGGATTGTCAGGAAAAGGCCATTCAAAAGTGTTGGGGACTTTCACAGGGAGTGGACTGAGGCTGGAGTCAGTGCATCAAGAGCGACCACACACAGACGGATCCTGGACATGGGCTTCAATGAACAACAAACAACGTCAGAAACATCTTATCTGGGCTAAAGAAAAACAGAACTGGTCTGTTGCTCAGTGCCAAAGTCCTCTTTTCTGATGAGAGCAACTTTTGCATCTCATTTGGAAACCAAGGACCCAGAGTCTGGAGGAAGAATGGAGAGGCACACACTGCAAGATGCTTGAAGTCCAGTGTGAAGTTTCCACAGTCTGTGTTGATTTGGGGAGCCATGTCCTCTGCTGGTGTTGGTCCACTGTGCTTCATTAAGTCCAGGGTCAACGCAGCCATCTACCAGGAGATTTTGGAGCACTTCATGCTTCCTTCTGCAGATGAGCTTTATGGGGATGCTGACTTCATTTTCCAGCAGGACTTGGCACCTGTCCACACTGCCAAAAGCACCAAAACCTGGTTCAATGACCGTGGGATTACTGTGCTTGATTGGCCAGCAAACTCACCTGATCTGAACCCCATAGAGAATCTATGGGGCATTGCCAAGAGAAAGATGAGAGACATGAGACCGAATAATGCAGAAGAGCTGAAGGCCGCTATTGAAGCATCCTGGTGTTCCATAACACCTCAGCAGTGCCACAGGCTGATAGCTTCTGTGCCACGCTGCATTGAGGCAGTAATTGCTGCAAAAGGGGCCCAAACCAAGTACTGAGTACATATGCATGCTTATACTTTTCAGAGGTCCGATATTGTTCTATGTAAAATCCTTGTTTTATTGATTGCATGTAATATTCTAATTTTCTGAGATTGTGGATTTGGGGTTTTCATGAGCTGTAAGCCACAATCATCACAATTATGACACATCACGGCTTGAACTATCTTGCTTTGCATGTAATGAGTCTATCTCATATATTAGGTTCACCTTTTACGTTGCATTCCTGAAATAAATGAACTTTTGCACGACATTCTAATTTTTCGAGTTTCACCTGTATTACTCAGAAGTTTCTTTCTTAAGCAGAGTTTCATTTTATTTCAATCAATCTAATAAATAAAAATTTGACAGATATTTTGGAATGAATTTTGTTTTTCTGCTTAGTCTCTGCCTCAGTCCAAATGTGTGGACAATTGTCACCCTGGATTTGTGAAACGGGCTCGGAAAGAAGAAGAACCAATTTGCTGCTATGATTGTATTCCTTGTCCGGAGGGGACCATCTCCACACAGGAAGGTATGTTATACCAGAGGAAAAGGCGTTGGATTCAACGAGAGCATTTCATCAAAGTTCATGTTAAAAGATACGTGTAAACTTGACTATTTTATTCTTCATTGCTGTTTTCCTCATGTCCAATTTATTCCATAATGGGAGGAATAAGATCTTGAAGAATAAGGCAGGAAGGGATGGAAGAACATAGTGGAATAGGCAAGATGAATTGTGCTAAAGGAAGCATCTTTTCTACTTGTCAGCTTGAAAGTTTATTTCCATGTTTACCATCTAAATCCTTTGAAACTTGAGGAATGGTTTCAGGTCAATGTGTTTTGCTCATCCAAACCAATTTTATCTTACAGGCCAAAAGATATATCAGTCAGTCAATATTTATTAAGATCATAAGAGAAAGATCTACTTGGGAGAGTAGGAAGAGTGTTTGGGTTCAATGAACAAGAGCAAACAAAAGACTTAATATTGAAGTTTACAGAAAACCCACATACAGTGATCAATATTTAGATTTTGATTCTCACCACTCACTGGAGCACAGCATGGGAGTTATCAGAATCCTACACCCCCAGGCTGAAGGTTTACCTACCAGCAAAGAGGGAAAAGAAAAAGAATTAAAGGACATCAAGGAAGCCCTCAGAATGTGTGGCTATCCCATTGAGCGACTAAACTAGGTGCACAACCAGAAACTAAAACATTGCCACTATGTGGATCCTCAAAAGCTTGCCTTTTGTTTGTTTTTTGTCAGCTCCTGCCCTATTGAACACCCTCCCCATTGAAACCCAACAGACCGCCCACCCTCCTAAAGCTCTGGAGGTTGTTCTTCCAGACATTGGGATGAAGTGAGGTCAATGCCAGATTACAACAATGTAGATTGCCTCAATGAAGGGTGATTGTGGCATCAATTATTTTGGGTTTTATTTATTTATTGTTTATAAGATAATATATGTCTATATATTTCAGTTTACCAATTACTATGGCTTTCCTGTCTCTCAGTATCAGCTGTCATCCAAAGAAGATCTTTCTTATAAGGTGAAATGAGAAACTATAAAAATAATATTGCTTACTCTCTTCTCAGATACTGAAAAATGCACCAAGTGCCCAGACGATAAATATCCAACTGGTGACAGAGTCCAATGTATCCCCAAAAGAATAACCTTCCTGTCCTATGAAGAACATCTGGGCATCATCCTGGTCTTCTTTGCTGTACTCTTTTTTCTAACAACAGGCTTTGTTTTAGTCATATTCCTTAAATACATAGAAACTCCCATTGTCAAAGCCAACAACCGTGACCTCTCCTACATCCTCTTGGTCTCCCTCTTTCTTTGCTTCTTGTCCTCCTTTTTCTTCATTGGCCGACCAAGGAAAGCCACCTGCCTTTTCCGACAAACGGTGTTCAGCATCGTCTTCTCAGTAGCTGTGTCTTGTGTTTTAGCCAAAACAATCACGGTCGTACTGGCCTTCCTGGCCACGAAACCGGGGAACAGGGTGAGGAGATGGTTGGGGAAGAGCTTGGCCAACTCCATCATCCTTTCTGGTTGTGCTGGAAAAATTGTAATTTGTGCAATCTGGCTGGGAGTTTCTCCTCCATTTCCTGATTCTGACCTGCACTCCCAATCAGGAGTGATCATCCTTCAATGTAATGAAGGCTCTGTCACCATGTTTTATATTGTTCTCAGCTACATGGGTTTCCTTGCTGCTATTTGCTTCACGGTGGCTTTCCTGGCCAGGAACCTTCCTGGTGCGTTCAATGAAGCCAAATTGATCACCTTCAGCATGTTGGTCTTCTGCAGTGTCTGGATCTCCTTCCTGCCCACCTACTTGAGCACCAAAGGGAAATACATGGTGGCCGTGCAGGTCTTCTCCATCTTGGCTTCTGGTGCTGGCCTGCTGGCCTGCATCTTCTTCCCCAAGTGCTACATTATCATTCTGAGACCAGATCTAAATACTAAGGAACATTTAATGATAAAAGTTGGTATCTGATCATGAAGTAGTTTCTTAGGCTCATAAGACTTAATTATTTAGTGCAAAGGCACTCTTTTCGAACCGGTAATAACACCAGTTGAATCCCACCCATGTACCTATACATATGCGATGACTTGGAGCATGGTACAGAGATCACACAGGCAGCTGGCAGTTCAGACTGCCCCATTATTGTTCCAAATTTCCCCAAACGCTCCCATATTTCTGGCAAGTCTCAGAGCAAAGTGATCACCCATATGCACACACACATACCTCAAGCAGCCTCTCGCTGCAAATAGTGCAGCCCAATGCTGTGAGCACCATGGCTGCAAAGCAAGAAATCCAGCAGGGCAAGTCAAGGAGTCCAGGAAGCAAGGGAGCAAGGCAAGTAATCCAGAAATACAAAAAGAATGCAAGGAATCCAGGAAAGTTCAAATGTCAACACTCAACGCTCCAGGAATTCATCATTTGTTCCCCAAAAATGTCCCTCCTCACAATGTCTCTTTAAGTCTCAGTCCCCGGGTGTGCCTTGTGAAGAGTTGCAGGGCACTCAATATCAACTCATAAAATATTTCTATGGTCTTTTAGAGTTTCCAACAGAAAGGGAGGGGGAGCAGCTTGCATTCCATAAATGTTTTCAAAGATAGTTTCTAGGTGACCAAAGTTTCTGCCACGCAAAATTCTAACTGTAGAGTGTCAGGGCTCCAACAACTTCTCCCTTATTCAAATCAAAAGTCTCTAACCACATCTCAGAAAAAGTAAATTGGTTTATTAGAAATTGCCATGTTGGCGTGTGGCTGGGTGCAGCTGAAACTAAATTACATCATACATTTCCCCCATGACCCTGGTCTTTCCCCTACCCCATGGATGTGACTTCTCCAATGGGATACATCCGTCTCCAAGAGTCATCCCTCATGCTCTCCAATAACCTTTTTATGCTTTGACAACTTTGGGCTGCCAAGGTGATTATCTAGGCATTTCAAGAATGCCTTGTTGTCCCACACTCCCTTTTTCTGGCAGCTAAAAAGACCAAAGGAGTATCTTTTTAGTTGACATTCAGCTCCCCTCACTTCCTGAAGGTGACCTGTACAACACAAAAAGAAAACAGATTTATTATAGGTATAGAACTTAGGGTTGCAAACCTCCCTCAGGTTTGGTTGGGTTTTCTGGATGGAACCTCGTCACAAGGCAATCAGCTTGGATGTTCCTAATCTACCCAGGATGTCTCTGATAAAGGGTAGCCCTTCCACTTGATTAGATATTGGAGTTGTCTCCTGTGCCACCTCGGATTGAGGATTCGCTGCACCTCATAATTAGTTTGGCCTCCTATGACACGGGGTCTGGGGGTTCACGAGGTGGTGGCTTCATGGTTGATGACGTTTACACTGGGAAAGGTCCCATGAATGTTGGCCCAAACTTCTTACTAGGGAGCCTTAACCTCAAGTACGTGGTGGCTAGGTAGACTTTCTCCACCACCTGGAATGGCCTTTGCGGGACCCAATGTTTGTGTGCCTGTTTTTTATAGCTTTGTGCCGCTTTTGCCAGTGCCTTTTTTACATTTTCCCAAGTTGTTTTCAGCGTTGACATCCAATAGGTCAGGCTGAGTGTGGAGTGGGGATCCATGGATACTCAGGCATTGGGATGAAGTCCATGCCCCTCATTACTCTGAAGGGGGTTAGTCCCGTGTTACTGTGAACAGCATTATTGTATGCAACCTCCATGAAAGTCAGGAGGTCCGCCCAATTGGACTGCTGATAATTCACATAGCACCTCAGGTATCTCTCTACCATGGTGTTCAGTCTCTCTGCCCCCCCACCCCCCATTGCTGCTCAGATGAAAGGCTGAGCTAAGGCTCTGGGATGACACAATAGACTGCAGGAACTCCCTCCAGAGCTCAGCCATGAACTGGACCCCTCTGTCTGAGATAATTCATTGTGGTACTGCATGCAGGCGGTAGATGTTCTTCAGGAACAGCTTGGCTAACTGGTGGGCTGAAGGGAGCCTGCTGCAAGGTGTCAGACTTCAGGATCTTCTTCCTTTGCTTTGCTTCTTTGTGGCTGTCATGAGTAACGGAGGGTGGAAGGGGGAAAAGTATGGGAAGTGAGCTGGAGGTGTTACTAACTAATATTGTATAAACTGAGGTGGGTTTCTATGTCTTGCTTAACTTTCTCTTCTGTGCGCATCTGCAAACCTTTATTTGAGTAAGCCAAGGTCAACTAATCATAACCACCTGAAGATGTCCACATGATGAGGTTCACAGTTTTTAATTGGAAGGACCGTTTGAACTATTGGGGGTGGGAACATTTCAATCCCTTGATATATGTGATGTACGTGCCTTTTTCCTCAGATTCAGAATTCTTTTGTTGCTACCACTTAACTTCCAGTAAAAGATATCTTTTCTCTAATTACAAGAGTCTAAGTATTTCTTTCTTGGATTTTGAACGGAGCACCAGCTGACATTATTCTGAATCTCACCCTACCAGCCCACCCGGAGAGATAATACAATTTCTTCCGAGGGGGTCTGAACATCATGTCAACTCCAGCCCGTGACCGAGAGGACCTGGGTGCCATTGGAGGGCAAGACTCGCTGCTGCTAGAGGAAGCAAGGGAAGCTGACTTGTTAGCAGAGCTCAACCTTGGGGAAAAACCAGCCGTAAAACCCAAATGGTCATTGGGAGTAGGTTGGAAGGATCCTGAGGAGGGCCTCCCCCCAGGAGTCACCACTACCTGTCGGCGTGGAAGAGAGGAGCCATGGCAAGAGAGGGAAAGGAAAGACTTTTTACTAAATCAAGCCAGGCACCTCATAGATGAAGCCCTCGGAGAGCCTCACGCTCAACAAAGGAGGTCACCGGGCTGCAGACTGCTGGGCCAAGTTGGAACCAAAGGGGGCGCCAAGACGAGGGAAGAAACTGGAAAAAACCCCAGCGAAGCCTCGCGAAACAGCGCTTAAGATGGGGGAGGTTGTAGAGGTCGCCCATCCGAATGGAGAGGGGCTGGGAACTCCGACCTTCTCTGAAGAGAGTGAGATTGATTCGGAAGATGACTCATTGTTAAGTCCAAACAAGGGCCCTATGACCATTCCAGTGCAGTTAACGGTACCCGCATCGGGGGCCAAGGGGGAAATGCCGGCCTTGCTAGACTCTGGGTGCACAAGGTGTGTGATCAGCCCAGAAGTAGTACAGAAGATGGGCTTAAGACTAAAAACTTTAAAAACGCCCATAGCTTTTTGCCAATTGGATGGATCAGTGGCGGGTGGTGGGCCTGCACGTTTCATAATGGAATCCATAGAAATGATGATGGGGAAGCATAGTGAGTCTCTGCGTTTTATTGTGGCCCCTGGGATGGAACAGCCGCTAATACTGGGATTTCCCTGGCTCCGGAAATGGAACCCCCACGTCATTTGGAGAAGAGGGTCATTGCGTATACATACCGACCAGCACCCGGAAAGGAAGGGGCAATCTCAACCGAAACTCCAGAATCCTATTGACCTAGCTTCCACAAGTACCGAGGAACTGAAGGGGGAGGAGAAAATTCCGAAGGAATATTGGGACTTAAAGGAAGTATTCAGTGAGAAGGCCTCAGATGAGCTTCCCCCTCATCGTTCAACAGATTGTAGTATTGAATTTTTACCTGGGATGAAACTCCCAAAACCAAAGCTGTACTTGATGACACCAAGGGAATTAGAAGAGCTGCAGTCATTTATCGATAAAAATTTGAAATGTGGTTTTATCTAGCCCGCTAAACCCCGGGTAGCGGCCCCAGTACTTTTCCGTGAAAAGAAAGATGGCTCCTTTCGCTTATGTGTTGATTACAGAAACCTGATTGCTATTTCCGTGGAAAACATGTACCCCCTCCCCCTGATGAAGGACATGCTGGCCCACCTGGCCAAGGGGAAGATTTTTACGAAGCTCGACTTGAGAGAAGCGTACTACCGTGTTCGAATTAAGGAAGGGTTGAATGGAAAACCGCTTTTAACTGCCCGATAGGTTGTTTCCAATTCCGTGTTCTTCCATTTGTCCTACAGGGGGCCCCAGCAATATTCATGCATCTGATTAATCAAGTCTTACACGAACATTTATACAAGGGTTTTTTGGTCTACTTTGATGATATCCTAATCTACACGGAGACTTGGGATGAACATGTGAAACTAGTGCGGTCAGTCTTAGAGAAAATCCGAGCCGCTAAGTTGTATGCTAAATTGTCCAAATGTGAGTTCCATCAGGAGAAAATTGACTATTTGGGGTATTGCATCTCAGATGAGGGCATAGAAATGGATCCAGGGAAGGTGCGTGCTGTGTTGGGATGCCCCCCCCCACGCACCAGAAAACAACTTCAGAGTTTTCTGGGATTCGCCAATTTTTACCGACAATTTATCCCGGTTTTTGCAAAGATAGCACTGCCTATCACAAACCTCCTAAAAACCAAAGGGGAGGCGAAACCAAAGCCTAGTAAACCACTGGAGTGGTCCATGGAATGTCAAGCGGCCTTTGAAAAACTGAAATGACTGTTTGCTGCTGAACCAGTGTTAAAGCACCTGGACATGGACACTCCTTTCGTAATTCAGGCCGATGCAAGTGATGTGGCAGTTGGAGTGGTATTGCTGCAAATCAATGAGAAGGGGATTTTACAACCCTGTGCATATACCTCCCGTAAATTATCTGAAACTGAAAGAAGGTGGGCCGTGTGGGAAAAAGAACCTTTTGCAGTTCGTTGGGCCCTACTGACTTGGGGACATTTCTTGGAAGGAGCAAAACACCCGTTTGAGGTGTGGACCGACCATAAGAATTTGGAGGCCTTAAAAATGCCTCGGAAGCTGTCCCCCAAACAAGTTCGCTGGGCTCAGTACTTTAAGCGGTTTAATTTTTCATTGAAGTACATTCCAGGGGGGAGGAACTTCATGGCGGATGCTCTATCTAGACTACTTCAATATAATAGTGCTCTCCAGGAAGTAGTATGGCCGATTGTCCCAATCGAACAGTTGACAGCTCCAGTAGCTACTAGAGCCCAAAAGAAGAAGAAGGAAGTGGATCTATCGAATGATTTGACTGCGCAATTAAAGGATACTCTGAAACTTGATGATTGGTTCCTGGCTCATTCGAATAACTGTACAGTTAGAGATGGACTGGCCTGGGTGGGAGCCAAGTTGTATGTGCCAGAGAAACTGAGGAGCCAAATCTTACAACAAGCTCATGATTCTAAAGCAGCTGGTCACTTTGGATTCATGAAAACCTTACACCTAGTTAAGTGGCAATTCTGGTGGCCTACTTTGAAGAAGGACATTGAAACTTATGTGGCTAGCTGTTCTATTTGTGCATCAGCCAAGAGACCTCCTGGTAAGCCAGCAGGGTTGTTACAAAATGTGGCTAGACCAACGGCTCCGTGGAAGGAAATCTCTATGGATTTTATAGTAGAATTACCTGAAAGCGGGGGAAACACGGTTATTTGGGTGGTAACTGATTTGTTTTCCAAGCAAGTACATTTCATACTTTGTTCGAAGATTCCATCTGCAAAACGTTGGCCAAACTGTTTATATTGCATATCTATAGATTACATGGAGTTCCTGAACGCATAATCTCTGACAGGTTGTTCAATTTACCTCGATCTTTTGGAGGGAGTTCCTGAAGTTATTGGGCTCCGCCCAGGGACTAAGCTCCGCCCACCATCCCCAAACCAATGGGGCCTGTGAGAGAACTAACGCGGTATTGGAGCAATACCTTAGATGTTACATAAATTATCAGCAAGATAATTGGACTGACCTATTGCCATTTGCTGAAGTAGCATATAACAATTCTATCCATAGAAGTACTGGATTTACCCTCTTCAAGGTGGCATCAGGACAAGACTTTGTACCCATACCTGAACTCCCTCGTGAGAGGCCTAGTATTCAGTCATTAGATGAATGGATAACACAACTCCAGCTTAATTGGCCAGTCGCTCGTAAAGCATTGGATGATGCACATCGGGCTCATAAGAAATTTGCAGACAAAAAGAGGACTCCACAAAACCATATCAAGTGGGTGATAAGGTCTTTTTGTCCACCAGATATCTACAAACCACTCAAAAGTCAAAGAAACTTGGTCCTAAGTATGTTGGTCCTTTCTCGATTGAACGAATTGTAAACCCTGTGACAGTCCAATTGAAATTACCTAAAAGCCTTCGACGAATTCACCCGGTTTTCCACGTTAGTTTGTTAAAACCCGAACATACTTCCGATCTGAGACCGACCCAGACCGAACCTCCTGTACCATTGCTTATTGATGGCGAACAACATTTTCAAGTTAAAGAAATTCTAGACTCTCAACGATGGAGGGGTCGGCTCCAATATTTGGTTGCTTGGAAGCATTTCCCTTCTTCCCAGGCTGAGTGGGTCAATGAAAAAGATGTTAGAGCCCCTAAGCTTGTCAGGGCATTTCGTTCTAATTATCCTGATAAACCCTAAATACGTGTCTCTTTTATGTTAACTAGTTATTAAGTCATGCTTTATATTTCCCTCTTTTATAGGACTAACGTCTTTTTTCTAGGAGGGCCAAATGTCAGCCTTCAAGATCTTCTTCCTTTGCTTTGCTTCTTTGTGGCTGTCATGAGTAACGGGGGGATGGAAGGGGGAAAAGTATGGGAAGTGAGCTGGAGGTGTTACTAACTAATATTGTATAAACTGAGGAGGGTTTCTATGTCTTGCTTAGCTTTCTCTTCTGTACGCAACTGCAAACCTTTATCTGAGTAAGCCAAGGTCAACTAATCATAACCACCTGAAGTCCACGTGATGAGGTTCACAACTTTTAATTGGAAGGACCGTTTGAACTATTGGGGGTGGGAACATTTCAATCCCTTGATATATGTGATGTACGTGCCTTTTTCCTCAGATTCAGAATTCTTTTGTTGCTACCACTTAACTTCCAGAAAAAGATATCTTTTCTCTAATTACAAGAGTCTAAGTATTTCTTTCTTGGATTTTGAATGGAGCAGGTATATCAGGATTCCAGCAATCGCCCTAATTAAATCATGATACTCGAGCCAAACTTCAAAAAACTTCAAAGAATTTATTAGAGGCGACATACTGGCACTGCCCTGTATGAAGCCAACTCTGGCATAGGTACTTCACAGTCACCTGTGATCCTGTTTCCCTCCTCCCCCTGGGGTGTCTCATAAACCAGATTCTCCAATTGAGCACATTCACGGGCTGGATGTCATCATTCACATCCTCCAATTAAATATATTTGTGGGCAAAAGCTCTGGTGTTTTAGTTACAATCTTTTAAAGATAAGAGTTGGAATGTACTTTTGCTTTCAGAGTGCGGCATTGCTCTTCCAGATTTCCTTCCTCCCCTCTCCATTTTTTATGGCAACTACTAAAACAGGCATAGGAATGTTTTATGAGTTGACACCTAAGGTGGCACCAAACTCTATAGTTCTGGATGACTTTCCCCATGAATGTTTGGAGACAAGAGAGTACATTGAAGGACAACACTCAATTTCCTGGGTATCGAACTATCTTCTTTCAGCATCACTTTCTAGACCTGTCCAGAAAGGAAGGACCACAACCACTTCAGACCAGTGCCCTCTAGGGGTATATCTGTGATTTTTCACTAACATGCTCTTCTCCAGCTTCTCCCCTGCACAAGCTGCACATGGAGGCCCAGAGGTAGTTCAGGGTCCCCAGAGGAGATATTGCTTCTTACAGTAATTTTTAAAATCCTGGTCTGTGAGATCTCTCCTGATATTTCTCCAGTGATTGCCTTTGATGTAAACATCAGACTGAAGCAACTCGAAATGGATCTTGCATCAGAAAAGGATAAATGTTTCAGGTCTTACTCTATGTGGCACAAATTTGGGGACATTCAGTGACTGTGCTCCTTGAAATGTATCATTTTCCTCCTTTCCAGTTAAAGTTCTTGTGAGAGTGCTTTGAATTCTTCAAACTCTTGTTCTTCCTCAGAAACAGGAAAGGGATTGATTCAGCCCCATGAATTATGGACCTCCTCCTTCTGCTGCTGCTGCTGCTGCTGCTGATATCCCAGCCAGTCTCTGGCAAGCTGAGAATGAAGTGCCTGCTGAGTTTGGAAGAGCAAGAGGGGAAAAAACTACGGAGCTATTACAGGCCAGGAGACCATCTCATTAGTATAGTCTCCATTGCCACAATAATACCCGATATAATTCTGTCTTTCAACACAGCTCCTTATACTCAGTCTCCCTCGTAAGTCATTCATTGTGATGGAGTAGCACTTCCTCCATTTGCAGCCTTCTTTTCTTTCAGTTACTCCTATAATGCAGGACTTGTCTAATTTCTTGAATCATTTGGATTGCCATGGCTTCTCTCTTACGTCTTATTTTAAGAGACCCAAATCCAAAGATGGAGCAACCCCGCTCCTCAAAGTCCAAATTATTTTCCCATCTCGTACAATCCTGAGTTAATCACAACTAGCTTATTGAAAAGTTTGTAGTTGCCTCTGCCCAGCCCATTTCCCTATTTTTATAACCATTTGTAGATATTCAGTTCCCACTCCTAGTAGGAAGAGAAAATGAATTGCTTTTCTGCGTCTTTTTTTAAAAGATTGTGTAACATCTTTGTTCCCTAGGCCACCCTTCTGGAAAACTTGCAAGAGTCATTTTTCTCGCCATGTACATGTATACATCTGAACTAGACTCTGTTGTTTCTCTGTGTCATATATTGTATGTGGGTATACCCATAATTTTGTATTCATGTATTCAGTCATGGTTATGTACTATATGTTGGAGGTTTAAAAGCTGTATGCAATGAAATTTCATTTTATTGTATGCAGATTAGTGCATATTCAAAGTGACAATAAAGTTATTCTAAGTTCTAAGTCCTCTTTGTTGATGATTCTATTTTAATGATTTAATGATTTGAATAGAATAGAATAGAATAGAATAGAATAGAATAGAATAGAATAGAATAGAATAGAATAGAATAGAATAGAATAGAATAGAATAGAATGAATAGAATAGAATAGAATAGAATAGAATTCTTTATTGGCCGAGTGTGATTGGACACAAGGAATTTGTCTTGGTGCAAATGCTCTCAGTATATATAAAAGAAAAGATACATTAGTCAAGAGTCAACAATCATAAGGTACAACACTTAATGATAGTCATAGGGTACAATAAGCAATCAAATCATACTAGGAAACAGTCAAAATAAATCATAAGGATACAAGTGACAAAATTACAGTCATACAGTCACAAATGGGTGGGGATGGGTGATAAGGAGTGATGAGAAGATTAACAGTAATAGTAGTGCAGACTTTGTAAATAGTTGAACAGTGTTGAGGGAATTATTTGTTTAGCAGAGTGAGGGCATTCGGGAAAAAACTGTTCTTGTGTCTAGTTCTGGTGTGCACTGCTCTATAGCATCATTTTGAGGGAAGGAGTTGAAGCAATTTATGTCTGGGATGTGAGGGTTCTGCAAATATTTTCACAGCCCTCTTTTTGACTTGTGCAGTATACAGGTCCTCGATTGAAGGCAGGTTGGTAGTAATTGTTTTTTCTGCAGTCCTAATTATCCTTTGAAGTCTGTGTCTGTCCTGTTGGATTGCAGAACCAAACCAGACAGTTATAGAGGTGCAGATGATAGACTCAATAATTCCTCTGTAGAACTGTATCAGCAGCTCCTTGGACAGTTTGATCTTTCTGAGTTGGCGCAGAAAGAACATTCTTTGTTGTGCTTTTTTGATGACTTTTTTGATGCTAGGTGTCCATTTTAGGTCATGTGATCTAGTAGTTCCTAGAAATTTGAAGTTTATTTATTTATTTATTTTGTCAAGCAATTATAAGATAACAGGTATCATTACAACATAGTTATGAATACATGAAATGGATACATATAAGAAAAATAAAAAGAAATAATAGGACAGGGACGGTAGGCACGTTGGTGTGCTTATGCACTCCCCGATACTGTGTTGTCTAATATTGTAAGAGGTGGTAGTATGCAAGGGTTTTTTCTAAAGTCTACCACCATTTCTATGGTTTTGAGTGTGTTCAGTTCCAGATTGTTCCGGTTACACCATGAGGCAAGTTGTATAACCTCCTGTCTGTATGCAGATTCATCGTTGTCTCGAATGAAACCAATCACTGTTGTGTCATCAGCAAACTTCAGTATTTTAATAGATGGATCATTTGAGATGCAGTCATTGGTATATAGGGAGAAGAGAAGTGGAGAAAGCACACAGCCTTGGGGTGTGTGTGTGTGCTGATTGTACAGGTATCGGATGTGATTCTGCCTAGCGTCACCTGTTGCTTCCTGTAAGTTAGGAAGCTTATGATCCACTTACAAGTATGTTCACGTACTGCTAGCTGGTTTAATTTACTTAGAAGAGTGTCTGGAATGTTGGTATTGAATGCTGAACTGAAGTCTACAAAGAGGACCCTTGCGTAGGTATTTAGAGATTCAAGGTGTTGTAGGATGTAATGCAGAGCCATGTTAACAACATCATCTGTCGATCTATTTGCTCGGTATGCAAACTGCATGGGATCTAGCAGCGGATCCGTGATGGTTTTCAGGTGGGACAGCACAAGCCTTTCAAAGATTTTCATAACTACAGATGTTAGAGCAACTGGTCTGTAGTCATTCAGTTCCTTGATGGAGGTCTTCTTTGGCACTGGGATGATAGTGGAGCATTTGAAGCAAGAAGGAACATAGCACCTCTCTAGTGATCTATTGAAGATTCAGGTGAAGATGGGGGCCAATTGGTCAGCACAGACTTTTAAGCAAGAAGGAGTTATCTTGTCTGGCCCTGGTGCTTTTCTTCGCTTTTGTCTGTGAAATAGATCTTACACTTCTTTTTCTGTGATCACTAGAGGTTGTGAACCCAATGAATTGGGGCCAGTTGTAGGAGGCTTGGCTGTTATTGGTGTGTTTGAGATGGGGGTTGTGGAGATAGGTGGCTGTAGTTTCCTTTCAAATCTGCAGTAAAACACATTCAGGTCATCTGCTAGTTGTTGATTTCCTTCTGCCTGGGAAGGAGGTTTGCTGTAGCCAGTGATGTTTTTAAAAGTTTTCCACATGTTTGTTGGTTCATTTGTTGAGAATTGATTCCTTAACTTTTCAGAGTAGCTTCTTTTTGCTGCTCTGATCTCTCTTGTTAATATGTTTCTGGCCTGATTGTATAGCATTCTGTCACCTTTTCTGTAGGCTTCCTCTTTAGAATGATGTAGCTGCTTAAGTTTAGCTGTGAACCAAGGTTTATTTGTTCTATATATTTGCAGATTCCTTGTTGGTACACATACGTCTTCGCAGGAGCTGATATATGAAGTTACAGTATCTGTGAGCTCATCTAGGCCTGCAGAGGCATCTTCAAAAACATTCCAATCAGTGTAATCAAGGCAAGCCTGGAGCTTCAGCTTTGCCTCATCAGACCAAGTCCTCACTGATTTAATTGTTGGTTTCATGGTTTTAAGTCTTTGTCTGTAGGCAGGTACAAGATGAATCATGCAGTGGTCAGAGTGTCATCGTGGTACTCCATGCATAATCCTCCACCCTTAGTTTTACCTGATGTCTCCTCAATTCTGTCTGATCTAAATATCTGAAATCCTGGGATGTATATGGTGTTGTCCCCATGAATTTGTGCATTAAGCCAGGTTTCAGTAAAACAAAGAACTGCTGAGTTGTAGAAATCAGAATTCCACCTATTTAAAAGATATATTTCATCCATCTTGTTAGCAAGTGAGCGTAAATTAGTCAGAAAGTTGAAGGGAGAGGATTTTCCCCCTGTTCCTTAGTCTGTTTAAAATTCCTGCTCGTTTACCTCGTCTCCTTTATTGCGCTGCCACTTCTTTCCTTTGCTTGTTGGAATCCATAGCACCAGGAAATTAGTTAGAATCTCCTCCGCATTTGCAAAGACAGGATGTGTGTGTGAGGAATCAGAAAGCTGCTCCTTAAGGAAACATTGGCTAATTCTTAGCACATGGTCTTGGTGAGTACACACATGGTGAGTATGATTAGCACACATGGTGAGTATGAAATCCATAGTGAATTGCAGATAACAGCAATAGCAATAGCATTTAGACTTATATACCACTTCACAGTGCTTCATAGCTCCCTCTAAGCGATTTACAGAATCAGCATATTGCCTCCAACAATTTGAGTCCCCATCTTGGTTACTGCACAAATTAAAAAAATGAGCATTATTGCAAATAATGATATATTTGTGAATATTAAATCTCCATCCCACCTTCTCAACACTCATAAAAATTAAATGGTGATGGTGACTACAATTTGATTCTTGAGTTGGACACTTTTGGCTTAAGACTGAATGGGCTTGTGGAGAGAAAGAGGAACAAATGAAAATATATTTTGTTGTTGCTGTTAGAGATGATGTTATCATGAACCTTTTTTACAGTAGTCCATTTACTGATTCAGGAAGAATCCTACGGTTTATTTTTGCCATTCAACAAGTCAACAAGAATTCTCAGCTACTGTACAATCTCACACTTGGCTACAACATCCAGGACAACTATATGAACACCCTTGGCACTTCAGATGCCTTGCTAAACATACTCTCAACTGGAGAAGCCAATGTTCCCAACTACAGCTGTGGCAAGAAGGACAACCTGATGGCTGTTCTTGATGGATCTCTTGATGACATCTCCATTCAGATGTCAACATTAGTAGGCACCTACAAAGTCCCACAGGTTTCTTTTTTGTGTTTCTCTATCTGGTAAAGTAAGCAGGGTAGTGGTGGGTGGGTAATCGATTCAATCATATCTTTTCTATGGAATTCATGAGCTGCTTTTCACCATGGCCATTGTTATAGCTAGGGATTAGGATCCACAATGGGAAGAGGTCTAAACATTTACTCGAGCAAAACTTGAGCAGCTGGACACAATGTTAAATATGAAACATTTTTCCCAAATATGGAGAGGTTTTTTCCTGAATGCCATCACTCTGCAAAACAGCTATGGCAGCTGAATTTCAAAGCTTTTTTCTGGATGCCTTACAAACTAATTCCAACAACACCATCAAATTATTTAGTTAGACTAGTAGTATTCTTCTTCTCATCCTTCCTATTACCTGTCTCTTCCCTCTTATGACTATAACTGTATTGCTTGTATCTTTACAATTTATATTGTTTTATTTGTCTCCTAGTATTATTTGATTGCTTATTAGTAACCTATGACTATCACTAAGTGTTGTATCTTATGATTCTTGATGAATGTATTTTATTTTTTCTTTATGTACACTGAGAGCACATGGACCAAATACAAATTCCTGGTGTGTCCAATCACACTTGGCCAATGAAGAATTCTATTTTATTCTATTCTATTTAAACAAATGTCTAAAATGAACTAATTTGCATTTGCAGTGGTCTAGAGATAGAAGGGGACATGGTGGCTCAATGACGAAGACACTGAGGTTGTCGATCAGAAAGGTCGGCAGATTGGCGGTTTGAATCGCTAGTACTGCGTAACAGAGTGAAATCCCATTACTTGTCCCAGCTTCTGCCAACCTAGCAGTTCGGAAACATGTAAAAATGCATGTAGATAAATAGGGATCACATTGGTGGGAACATAACAGTGTTCCGTGCACTTTCGGCATTTAGTCATGCCAGCCACATGACCATGGAGATGTCTTCGGACAGACCTGGCTCTTCGGCTTTCTAATGGAGATGAGCACCACCCCGTAGAGCCAGAAACGACTAGCACGTATGTGCGAGGGGAACCTTTAGAGATAGAAGGCATAAATGTCTATAGTCTGAATGTCAATTTTAATAGAAAAGAGAAAGGACAGTATCTTAGACCCCAGATTAGGCCAATGATTATATTCAATCTAGCTAATATTCTGCATTTGGTATTCTTGATATGGCTTAAGGATTAATAACAACAAACTATTCTAAGGTGTTCATGAGAACCACATTGGATGTATTAAAAGCTTACATTTTGGACTTGATCTGATCTAAATATAATACACCATTCTTCCTTGTTTCTTCAGATCAGTTATGGAATTGTTTCAGAGGCTCTGAGTGATAAAAGTAAAATTCCATTTTTCCATCAGATGCTCCCAAAAAATGGGATCCAGTATCCAGGAATTGTCCAACTCCTCCTCCATTTTAGATGGACTTTGATTGGTCTCTTTTCAACAGACACAGAGGAGGGAGAGAATTTCACGAGAACTTTCACTCCAATGCTTGTCAGAAATGGAATCTGTGTCGTTATCTCACAACAATTCCCAATGACTAGACCTACAGAACATCTCAGGGATGCCATCTCTAAATGGAGGAAAGTCAATGTCTTTGTTCACTTCATAGAATTTGTTTCCCTTGAAGATAGATTTCGCCATATCCATATAATAATTGAAGGTTTGTCAGGACCCATTGAAGGGAAAGTCTGGATCACCACAATCATGGAGAAATTGACAATTCCAAGGGAGAAACTTTTCAAATATATCCATAGCATTTGGACCTTTGATTTTCAGGAAAAAAAATGGCCAAATGATGATGCCTTTCAACCTAGTCTTTTTAAGGATTCCAAATTTGAAGATCAGTCTTTTCGCTGTTCTTTTTCAAAGCATGTCCTTTCTGTCAAGGGCCGGAGACGATGCACCCAGATAGCATCACTGGACATGCAAAAGAAAAAGGACAGAATTCAGATAAAAAATGAGCACCGGTTTTACAGTGTTTTTAAGACTTTGGCCCATGTCTTGAATGTTGCATATTCCTCAATATCTAGGAGCAGAAAAATGGAGGAGAAAGAGAGATTAGAGGCACCAAGGCTAGAACCATGGCAGGTATGCGGTCCTGACAAGGATCCATCAAACCTAGTTCCTATTTAGAAAAAATAATCCAATGCTGATGTAGGGGAACCATTTCAACTTACTTGTTCTTCCAAACACCAGTAGGTTTGGTCAAGCTGAGGAAAGATTTAGCTCACAAGATCATATTCCAAAGAGCTGGCACCGTGACAATTATATTTTGATATTAAACACTGCTATTATAAAAGAATATAAAATGTATACATTGTAAATAAATTCCTATATTTATAGGTTTGTAATTAGCATGATAGAACTTTACATTAATAAATTTCAACCAAACCTGGGAGCATTTAGCCCAACCCCTCCTCACTGCAGGAATCCAATTAAAGCTTTTCAGACTGATGGCTGCTCAGTCTTTGCATTTAGCTGTGGTGGCACAAAGGTTAGAGTGCAAGTATTGCTGGCTAACTGACTGCTCAGTGCCAGGAGTTTGATCTTGACCAACTCAAGGTTGACTCAGCCTTGAATCCTTCCAAGGTTGGTAAATGGGTACCCAGATTGTTGGGGGCAATATGCTGATTCTATAAACCACTTAAAGAGGGTTGTAAAAGCACTGTGAAGTGGTATATAAGTCTAAGTGCTATTGCTATTTAGGCAAACAATGAAGGGGGAGAGATTGAACATCTCTTGTTCACTGGCTCAGCTTTAAAATTGCTCCTCCTTTTAGGATGTTTCAAGTTGCTTTCAAAATCCCTGGATGTTTCAATTCTAGTTCCATCCCTTTCTGGAGAAGAATGAGTTTTACAATTTTTCTTGGGAAAAATTGTACTTGGACCAAAATGGAAATGTAGCAGCAGATCTGAATATCATAAGTTGGTTGCTTTTCCCCAAGGAGGATCCCATCAAAGAACAAGTGGGGAGTTTTGAAAGACAGAGGCTTATTATCAACCAAGATGCTCTTTCACGGCTAAAGTTGCTCAACAAGGTGATTGAAAATATTGGCAACTTTTCTCTGTCTTTATGGTTGGTGTTAGTGTCCCCTGAAAGAGCAGGCTCAGATATTTTTAAGAGCCCATATCTGACCAGAGTTATCTATGCCCCACTGGGATAGGCCTCCTGCTGCTAGGAAGGTGATCTCAGGTGCTCTGGCAAAAAGGAACCCCAATGAGTTGTCTGATGTGAGATAATGCCTTAATCTAGAAAAATGGACTGAAAATGACTTTGACAGCCCCTCCTTCTTGAAACTTGAAACAATGATGGCCAATTTATAATGAAATGCTACTTAGATTTAGCCTTTCATTTGTGAGCCCTGTAAAAACCTCTTGAATGAAATTGTTTATCTTGAATGTCAGCTACCTTAAGTCTCCCTTTGAAACAAAGAATTCTCCAAATTTTAGTAATAACAAAAATGTGGGTCTGTCTCTTCATGTCATCCAACTGTAGTTCTAATTTTGGGAAATAGTAGAGGACAGGTGGTTCTGGAATGCTATGGTTCTTGGGCGCTCAAGGAGTTGGACACAACTAGCAATTAATAACAAAACTGTAATTCTTCAATGGAAAGGACCTTGTCTTGGGCCTTAGAAATATACCTTTCCCACACAGGGCTCCTACTCATGTCCCATGTGCTGCAACAAAAGATGCCTGACTTATTCTTTTTGAGTGACATGTTCTCATGATTTCATCTCTACTCATCCTCACTGTAGTTCTACAAACTAGGCAGTAATGTTTAGTCTTATTTCAATAGCATGGCAGCTATATGAATTGAAAATATAAATGTACAGATATAACTAAATAATACCTCATTTGAAATTGACAGCCCTAGTATGTGAGGAATTTTTTCTTTATATCTTAAATGGAACAAGGATTTGGATTATTTTCAAAGGGGAGTGGCTTTGCAATATTTTATGTTTTCCAAATCTACAGGTGAAACTCGAAAAATTAGAATATCGTGCAAAAGTTCATTTATTTCAGGAATGCAACATAAAAGGTGAACCCTAATATATGAGATAGACTCATTACATGCAAAGCTCTCAGTATATATAAAAGAAAAGATACATTCATGAAGAGTCAACAATCATAAGGTAGAACACTTAATGATAGTCATAGGGTACAATAAGATAGTCAAAATAAATTATAAGGATACAAGTGACAAAATTACAGTCATACAGTCACAAATGGGTGGGGATGGGTGATAAGGAGTGATGAGAAGATTAACAGTAATAGTAGTGCAGACTTTGTAAATAGTTGAACAGTGTTGAGGGAATTATTTGTTTAGCAGAGTGAGGGCATTTGGGAAAAAACTGTTCTTGTGTCTAGTTCTGGTGTGCACTGCTCTATAGCATTGTTTTGAGGGAAGGAGTTGAAGCACTTTATGTCTGGGATGTGAGGGTTCTGCAAATATTTTCACAGCCCTCTTCTTGACTTGTGCAGTATACAGGTCCTCGATTGAAGGCAGGTTGGTAGTAATTGTTTTTTCTGCAGTCCTAGTTATCCTTTGAAGTCTGTGTCTGTCCTGTTGGATTGCAGAACCAAACCAGACAGTTATAGAGGTGCAGATGATAGACTCAATAATTCCTCTGTAGAACTGTATCAGCATCTCCTTTGACAGTTTGAGCTTTCTGAGTTGGCGCAATCAAATCATACTACGAAACAGTCAAAATAAATCAAATCTTTGTTCTGCTTTTTGATGACTTTTTGATGCTAGCTGTCCGTTTTAGGTCATGTGATCTAGTAGTTCCTAGAAATTTGAAGTTTATTTATTTATTTATTTATTTTGTCAAGCAATTATATGATAACAGGTATCATTATAACATAGTTATGAATACATGAAATGGATACATATAAGAAAAATAAAAGAAATAATAGGACAGGGACGGTAGGGACGTTGGTGTGCTTATGCACTCCCGATACTGTGTTGTCTAGTATTGTAAGAGGTGGTAGTATGGGAGGGTTTTTTCTAAAGTCTACCACCATTTCTATGGTTTTGAGTGTGTTCAGTTCCAGATTGTTCCAGTTACACCAGGAGGCAAGTTGTATAACCTCCTGTCTGTATGCAGATTCATCGTTGTCTCGAATGAAACCAATCACTGTTGTGTCATCAGCAAACTTCAGTATTTTAATAGATGGATCATTTGAGATGCAGTCATTGGTATATAGGGAGAAGAGAAGTGAAGAAAGCACACAGCCTTGGGCGGGGGGGGGGGGGCTGTGCTGATTGTACAGGTATCGGATGTGATTCTGCCTAGCGTCACCTGTTGCTTCCTGTCTGTTAGGAAGCTTATTATCCACTTACAAGTGTGTTCACGTACTGCTAGCTGGTTTAATTTACTTAGAAGAGTGTCTGGAATGATGGTATTGAATGCTGAACTGAAGTCTACAAAGAGGACCCTTGCGCAGGTATTTGGAGATTCAAGGTGTTGTAGGATGTAATGCAGAGCCATGTTAACAACATCATCTGTCGATCTATTTGCTCGGTATGCAAACTGCATGGCATCTAGCAGCGGATCCGTGATGGTTTTCAGGTGGGATAGCACAAGCCTTTCAAAGATTTTCATAACTACAGATGTTAGAGCAACTGGTCTGTAGTCATTCAGTTCCTTGATGGAGGGCTTCTTTGGCACTGGGATGATAGTGGAGCATTTGAAGCAAGAAGGAACATAACACCTCTCTAGTGATCTATTGAAGATTCAGGTGAAGATGGGGGCCAATTGGTCAGCACAGACTTTTAAGCAAGAAGGAGTTATCTTGTCTGGCCCTGGTTCTTTTCTTGGCTTTTGTCTGTGAAATAGATCTTACACTTCTTTTTCTGTGATCACCAGAGGTTGTGAACCCAATGGATTGGGGCCAGTTGTAGGAGGCTTGGCTGTTATTGGTGTGTTTGAGATGGGGGTTGTGGAGATGGGTGGCTGTAGTTTCCTTTCAAACCTGCAGTAAAACACATTCAGGTCATCTGCTAGTTGTTGATTTCCTTCTGCCTGGGAAGGAGGTTTGCTGTAGCCAGTGATGTTTTTAAGAGTTTTCCATATGTTTGTTGGTTCATTTGTTGAGAATTGATTCCTTAACTTTTCAGAGTAGCTTCTTTTTGCTGCTCTGATCTCTCTTGTTAATATGTTTCTGGCCTGATTGTATAGCATTCTGTCACCTTTTCTGTAGGCTTCCTCTTTAGAATGATGTAGCTGCTTAAGTTTAGCTGTGAACCAAGGTTTATTTGTTCTATATATTTGCAGGTTCCTTGTTGGTACACATAAGTCTTCACAGGAGCTGATATATGAAGTTACAGTATGTGTGAGCTCATCTAGGTCTGCAGATGTATCTTCAAAAACATTCCAATCAGTGCAATCAAGGCAAGCCTGGAGCTTCAGCTTTGCCTCATCAGACCAAGTCCTCACTGATTTAATTGTTGGTTTCATGGTTTTAAGTCTTTGTCTGTAGGCAGGTACAAGATTAATCATGCAGTGGTCATGAGTGTCATCGTGGTACTCCATGGATAATCCTCTACCCTTTGTTTTACCTGATGTCTCCTCAATTCTGTCTGATCTAAATATCTGAAATCCTGGGATGTATATAGTGTTGTCCCCATGAATTTGTGCATTAAGCCAGGTTTCAGTAAAACAAAGAACTGCTGAATTGTAGAAATCAGAATTCCATCTATTTAAAAGATATATTTCATCCATCTTGTTAGCAAGTGAGCGTAAATTAGTCAGAAAGATTGAAGGGAGAGGATTTTCCCCCTGTTCCTTAGTCTGTTTAAAATTCCTGCTCGTTTACCTCGTCTCCTTTATTGCGCTGCCGCTTCTTTCCTTTGCTTGTTGTAATCCATAGCACCAGGAAATTAGTTAGAATCTTCTCCACATTTGCAAAGACAGGATGTGTGTGTGAGGAATCAGAAAGCTGCTCCTTAAGGAAACATTGGCTAATTCTTAGCACATGGTCTTGGTGAGTACACACATGGTGAGTATGATTAGCACACATGGTGAGTATGAAATCCATAGTGAATTGCAGATAACAGCAATAGCAATAGCATTTAGACTTATATACCACTTCACAGTGCTTTATAGCTCCCTCTAAGAGATTTACAGGATCAGCATATTGCCTCCAACAATCTGAGTCCCCATCTTGGTTACTGCACAAATGAAAAAATGAGCATTATTACAAATAATGATATATTTGTGAATATTAAATCTCCATCCCACTGTGGTGGTCTCTCATGAATGAAAACACTGGTGGCCTCTCATGAATGAAAACACTGAGACGACGCCATGAAGCAAGATTGGGATGAGAGCACAAAGCAGACTCTGACACCCCCTTTTATTAGAAGCAATCCTTGTAACAATTTTGTTAGTGTCTTGTCACAAATGCATTACATCACACAAAATGCACTGCTCATTCACATAAGCATTCAAAGCTGCAAAGTTTGAGTTTGCTACAATTCTGGGTAAGAAATGGCAACATTCTGACCTTGTTCCTTGCTTCGTGTTACAGTCAACTACCAGAAGGCCCGTTGTCCTTGCACGTACACAAGGAACAAGGAGTAATAATTCCCACATCTCCTCTGTTTTTCTTTTTTAAAAGACAGGGAGTGTTTATTCCCAATAACAGCCTTTGTCAGGCGCGTGGCAAGAGTGTTGTGCATGCTGATGTTATCCATGGCGTTCATGACTTCTTCGACCATCACAAACATCTTGTCCTCGTCTGGATTGTGACAGGTTGGCTCTCCCATCTCATCTTCGGATGGCAGTGGTTATTTGTTGATTCCAGAGAGCCATTACCTGCGCAGAGGCTTTTTTCTCAGCCAAAAGGGACAAACTGTTAGAAATAGTGCATACAAAGATAGGTAATACACAAGGCAATATAATACATCCCGCAGCAATCATACCAATGAGCGCTACAATAGCTTGCAAACCAGGTAATTTTGGGAACCAGGATCCAAACATGTCTCTAAAATCAAGACCATTCCATGTTTGTACAGGTACATGCGCAATCTTGATCATTCTATCAGTAATTTGTTGAATAACTTTTCCACTATCATCTACTTCAATACAACAATTACTAAGGTTAAATTTTCCACACACTCCTCCTTCTTTGGCAAGAAGATAATCTAAAGCTAAGCGATTTTGCATGATATATGTTCTAGACAATGCACTTTCTTTAGCTAGTGTTTTCAAAGCAAGAGCAGTTTCATTGGT
Source organism: Notechis scutatus (assembly GCF_049901735.1). Classification (NCBI taxonomy): domain Eukaryota; kingdom Metazoa; phylum Chordata; class Lepidosauria; order Squamata; family Elapidae; genus Notechis; species Notechis scutatus. Next base: position 15,931,582 of record NC_142010.1, on the reverse strand, counting down.
TATAATTTCTAATACAGCTTGAAACCTTATAATTCTATTGAGCATATATATGGGGATATACCAATAGTTGTAAACAGTGGTGGCCCCCACGTTAGTCCCGGACACCTTTTGGAAGAGATATTTCTTTTCCTGTAGATAAGATCTTTGCCAGCTGTGTGAGCCGCAGGTGACTCCTGCAGCGTCGTTAGGACCTTGGCCTTTGTTGATGGCAAAGCAAGCATCAAAACACACAGAAGTGTTAGTACCCCCCCGAGTGACATTATGGGTTATGTACCCATTTTTTGCTTGACTGGTTGAGAATATTGAGGCAAGGTCAGAGCTGGATCCTCCTTTGTAGGCATAGACATACAGCGAGGCGATGATGGGCCCCACAGCCTTTGGTTCATAGCATTGGATACCTTGTTTGGTGTAGCATCGTGCGTATTGAGTGTTGTTATGCAAACAAGGGGAGACTGTCGTGGAGTTGCATTCAGGCTTCAAAGTATGATAGATCAGGGTGGATTGGGTCTTCGTTCTGCTGCGAGTAGTTTTAATGCAGGCGTCGCAGGAGGATGGGGTGGCTGTCGTATCGGCAGGAATGATGTGGAAACCCAGGAAGCAAATGATGAATGCTGTGGGCAGCTTCATGATGCTGATGTAGGCAAGGCTGGTTTGGGTAAAAAAGGCCTTACGTGTCGTCCAGGGACCCAGATGGTGTTGTTGTTGTAGGAAACAGCAGCGTACCCTCGTCCCCAGGTTATAAATTCAGCAGGACCTTTCCACTGAGGATCTGGAAGCGGATACCGTTGGTCTGGGTTCAGGATGAGGCGAAGAAGCGAAATGACGTGATGCCACCGTGCATGGGGGGGATCCGGACTCATTGAGGAAGTTAAGAGTAAATAAACAAACATTTAATGCATTCTGGAGTCCTGGCAACCCTGTGACAGTCTTAAATTTGAATTTAAACTGTCTGGCCAAGGCTTTTTTGTTTTGATGAAAATAGCTATGACTGTCCCAGGGTGTTTGTTGTGAAAGAATCATGCAAGAGATGGCGCTGTCTGTGGTTGCAGCTGCGGCTGCCGCATCAGCCATATCATTGCCCTCTTGCAAAGGGCCAGGAAATGGCTGATGACTGCGGATATGAGCAACATAGTAGAGATGAGAGCGATTAACAAGCAGGGTTTGTAAGGCAAGAAATTGTTGTAATAAGTCGGGCTGTAACAGCGGGGAGAGATAAGCATAGGCAATGTTCTTGATTAAGTAAACAACATACAAGCTATCTAAAATTAAGTTAAAAGGTTGGTGTTTGAATTCAGCGAACGCAATGATAGCAGCAGCCAATTCAGAGCGTTGCGCAGACTTTTGAGGAGAGGTTATTTTTGTTTTCCAATCGCTATCTATTTTCCAAACACATGCCCCATGTTTTTTTTCCTCCGTTGGCATAGACAGTAATTGCCGAAGAGATAGGGCCGGGTGCTTCTTTTGTAGCCAATTCAAAGGGAACAGTTTTTAACAGAGTTAGCCTCCCATCGGGAGTGGGTGGGGGTGGCATGAGATTTTCACTGGCCAGTCCCCCAGCACTGACTGGAGAGATTCAGAGTTGATCAGCAGGGTATCCCAATCTGACAGGGACATGGGGACATACAGTACACTTGGCTCTATGCCAGCCAGGGATTTGCTGCGTTGGCGACTCTTACTAATCAGCACGGTGTATAAAGAAGCTTTTGTACTAAGAGATTTTTTAGGGGTGTGAGGAAGATGTATCCATTCTAAGATAAGGAGGTTGTTAGTATTCTGAGACTTTTGGGTTAATACAGCAGTAGGTAAGGAGGGGGTATTAAGCAAGATTAAGGAAATAGGAGCATTGTTGTGACATCGGTCGACCCACCTTTTCTGCATAATGTGCTGAATGTCCTGGGTGATTTTTAATTGATGATCTGTAAGGGTAATTTTATCCCCTGGAGTGGTTCCTCCCTTTAATGCATCAAACAGGGGGTTGAACATGTGTGTAGTGATGCCAAAATAGGGACGGGTTCAATTAATAGCCCCTAAATATTGTTGTAATTGTACGAGGGATGTCTACACAATGCCATCACGTGTGGATGGACTGAAACTTGTATATCAAAAATATGAAAAAGAAAAGCAAGAAGGGAAAGATGTCCTTGGCACTCCCTTCCAATTTTTAGAAATGGCGGCCTGTACTCATGTAAAGCTGAATGAGCAACAGAACGACTGGGACAAAGAAGAAGACATCTTTGATGAACAAGTGGCTTTGGTTGGGGAAGGAAAAAAGAAAGAGAAAAAGGAGAAGAAGACTTCAAGGCCTGGAAAAACAACCCAAAAAGAGAAGAATAAGGTGAAAGGGGGAAAGCAGAAAGAGGAGAAGGAGAAGAAGAAGCAAGGGAGAAAGGAAGAGATGAGAAGCCTTAATGGTGGGGAGCAAGATGCAAAGAAGCAAAAGTTCTCCAGAGATAATGGACAAATTCCACTGAAAAAGGGATTCCAGAAAGGCACACAAGACCACACTTCTACACCTGCATCCAGAAATAACCATAGAAAACTGGAAACAACATGCAATTCAAAATGTGACAAAACACTCAGTATAACCTAGTGAAACCCCTGCCAAGAAAAGGGGAGTACTGTAATGAAACAATGATTTAAGACATGGGATGTGGGGGGGAAAACAATTTTGGAAAGCATAAGTGTTCCCACAAAGGCATGATATCTAACCGAAAGGGGTAAAATGTTTAAGACATAAATGATTGTCAACATCAATGATTAGACTATGTTATCCCAGCGAAAATCCCTGTGAAATGAGAGACCTGAAGTAGGAGAAGGGGGAACACTGCAATGAAATAATGATCTATAATATGTGATGTGGGGGGGGGGACAACCATGGAAAATAGGTACTCCCATAAAAGCATGTGATTTAACTGAAAAGTAAGATATAAATGAATATCAATATAAAGGCATCATACTCCATTTAGTGCACAGGAGAAGTTTTTCTTCAAAGAAGAAAGATAAATGGATAGCTGGAAATAGAACAAACAAAGAATGACAAACACCATGATTCGAATTGAGAGGAGACAAACAAAACAAAATTGAGAAAATTCAAAAGAGAGGAGAAGTTATGTAGAAAATTGAAAATGCCAATAAGATATGGAATGGTATGTAAAATGAATATGAATTTGAATTTGTGTCTGTACCAAGAGTTTTGACCTGGGACTAAGCAACTGTCAGCCTCAAGATATCTTCCTATTAGTATATTCTGTCTTCTAACTATTGCATATCTGTTGCTATGCTAATTTACTTCTTTCGGCTGTCATGAAACGGTGGGAGGGGGGAATCTTGGAGGGGAAGAAGGCAGGAGGTGTTTTGCATTCCTTTGCTGGGCTAGCAAGGGGAGGGGGGATTCTTTTCTTTAACTTTCCATTTCTTCGCTAGCCTCTGTCCCTTTTTGCGCAACTGCGAACTTTTATCAAAATATGTCAAGGTCAACTGACAATAGCCTCATCACCACCTGGAGATGACCAAATGATCATATTCAAAAGTTTTAATTGGAAGAATCATTTGAACTTTGGGGGGTGGGAGCAATTCTATTCCTTTGTATATGTGTTCTACCCGCCAATTTCTTAGTTTCGGAATTGACTCTGTTGTTTCCACTCTATCTTCCAGTAAAAGAATAATCCTGCTCTACACCATGGAGTCTGAGTATTTCTTTCTTGGGATTTAGAGGGAGCACAGTCTGACAGCAACTTTCAGAAAAGAGATTTTTTATGCTTTTATGTTTTGTGTTTCTGTGTATTTATGTTTTGTATGTCTTTAAAAATTAATAAAACTTGTTAAAAAAAAGAAAGGTTAATGGCTGAGAGTTTTGAGGAAGGATAAAGCAGATCAGGAACCACAGAGATTCCTTTGAGGAGGGCATGAGGGTGAGTCATTCTAGCTGCAAGATTAGTAGGTACATCTGAATAAAATTGAATTTTTATAATATTTGTATAATCCTGATCAATAATCCCTGGAATCACAAAAAACCTTTCATAGAAGCTGAGGATCGAGGCAAGGCCAACTCTTCCGAAAAAGAGCAGCACTTCCCTCTGGGGCCCGGCATTGGACTTTGAAATCGCCAGGCTTCCCACGATTGAAACAATTCCCAGTAGGTTTAAGACCCTTTTGCAAAGCTACAGCCAAGGTCTCCATGTTATAAAATTGCAAACTTACTACAGCACAAGCTTTAATCAAATCCGCCAAGGTTGCCTCCACCCGAGCGAGCAAAGGCTGCAAATTTATTGCCTGCCGCTCCACAGTTGCAAACTGCCCTGCCCCATAGATTTGATCAGGTATATACAAACCCTCTAAATTATTTCCTCTGTTAATTGCTTCTCTTTGATATTCTGCATCAAATACCATGTATTGTGTCCCGTTCAAAATCATTCTCATTAATTCTTTCCAATTTTGTGGAATCATCTTTTGAGCTTGCCCCAGACTGTGAAGCAAACTTTGAATGACAAATTCCCTCACAGATTTCTTTAAAAGAGATAAAGGCAGTGGATTCCAGACAGCCTGTAAATTTACTGCATTATCAATTTGCCTCTGAACGGAAAACAATTGCATGGAGTCAATCTCCCCCCCCCTCCAGCTGTCCTGTTTGAAAAGCTGCTTGCATAGCTGCTTGAACTCTCCCAGCATGGGGTGTATTTATTTTAGGATTTCCCACCTTGACATCTCCTGATGGATTTTTAGGAGCTGTGGGGAGAGATTTACTCATCTCATTTGCCTCCGGGGGGCAGTCGGTTTAAAAGACACAGGCATCACAGCGGGGGGCAAGAGTTGTACAGCAGGATTCACATAGGGAGGGGTGCAGAAAGGGGGGCAAGTAGGGGTTGCTCTAGAAAGGAGATAGCCTCAAAAACCACCCTCCAAGCAATTAATATAGATGAAGGGGCTCTAGGACTTTTGTGAAGGTACTTTCCAATCTCCTTCCATACTGTAGTTTTGATACTGCCTTTAGCTGGATAAGAAGGGCAGTGTTGCCAAATGTATTCTAGGAGTTCCTCAATAGAGGTTTTTGTGAGGGGGGCATGAAGGAAGCCCCCCCTTTTAAAGGTAAAAAAATTTCGTTTGGTTAATTCTCTTACTTCCTCAATGTGCAATTTCTGATGTTGAGAGAATCCTCCACCCATACTCACGAGGGATCCACGGCAATCACCTGCGACCGAATCAGGGATGAGGTATACCAAGGCTATGCCAGCCGATGAGTATGGATGGTCCAAAGACGTACCACCTCGCAGATGATCACGTCGGGGTCACCATTTGTGGTGGTCTCTCATGAATGAAAACACTGGTGGCCTCTCATGAATGAAAACACTGGTGGCCTCTCATGAATGAAAACACTGGTGGCCTCTCATGAATGAAAACACTGAGACGATGCCATGAAGCAAGATCGGGATGAGAGCACAAAGCAGACTCTGATACCCCCTTTTATTAGAAGCAATCCTTGTAACAATTTTGTTAGTGTCTTGTCACAAATGCATTACATCACACAAAATGCACTGCTCATTCACATAAGCATACAAAGCTGCAAAGTTTGAGTTTGCTACAATTCTGGGTAAGAAATGGCAACATTCTGACCTTGTTCCTTGCTTCGTGTTACAGTCAACTACCAGAAGGCCCATTGTCCTTGCACGTACACAAGGAACAAGGAGTAATAATTCCCACATCCCACCTTCTCAACACTCATAAAAATTAAACGGTGATGGTGATTACAATTTGATTCTTGTGTTGGACACTTTTGGCTTAAGACTGAAAGGGCTTGTGGAGAGAAAGAGGAACAAATGAAAATATATTTTGTTGTTGCTGTTAGAGATGATGTTATCATGAACCTTTTTTACAGTAGTCCATTTACTGATTCAGGAAGAATCCTACAGTTTATTTTTGCCATTCAACAAGTCAACAAGAATTCTCAGCTACTGTACAATCTCACACTTGGCTACAACATCCAGGACAACTATATGAACACCCTTGGCACTTCAGATGCCTTGCTAAACATACTCTCAACTGGAGAAGCCAATGTTACCAACTACAGCTGTGGCAAGAAGGACAACCTGATGGCTGTTCTTGATGGATCTCTTGATGACATCTCCATTCAGATGTCAACATTAGTAGGCACCTACAAAGTCCCACAGGTTTGTCTTTGTGTTTCTCTATCTGGAAAAGTAAGCAGGGTAGTGGTGGGTGGGTAATCAATTCAATCATATCTTTTCTATGGAATTCATGAGCTGCTTTTCACCATGGCCATTGTTATAGCCAGGGATTAGGATCCACAAAGGGAAGAGGTCTAAACATTTACTCGAGCAAAACTTGAGCAGCTGTACACAATGTTAAATATGAAACATTTTCCCCAAATATGGAGAGGTTTTTTCCTGAATGCCATCAATCTGCAAAACAGCTATGGCAGCTGGATTTCAAAGCTTCTTTCTGCATGTCTTACAAACTAATTCCAACAACACCGTCAAATTATTTAGTAAGACTAGTACTATTCTTCTTCTCATCCTTCCTATTACCTGTCTCTTCCTTCTTATGACTATAACTGTATTGCTTGTATCTTTACAATTTATATTGTTTTATTTGTCTCCTAGTATTATTTGATTGCTTATTAGTAACCTATGACTATCACTAAGTGTTGTATCTTATGATTCTTGATTAATGTATTTTATTTTTTCTTTATGTACACTGAGAGCACATGCACCAAATACAAATTCCTGGTGTGTCCAATCACACTTGGCCAATGAAGAATTCTATTTTATTCTATTCTATTTAAACAAATGTCTAAAATGAACTAATTTGCATTTGCAGTGGTCTAGAGATAGAAGGGGACATGGTGGCTCAATGACTAAGACACTGAGGTTGTCGATCAGAAAGTTTGGCAGTTTGGCGGTTTGAATCCCTAGCACTGCATAACAGAGTGAACTCCCGTTACTTGTCCCAGCTCCTGCCAACCTAGCAGTTCGGAAACATGTAAAAATGCAAGTAGATAAATAGGGATCACATTGGTGGGAACATAACAGTGTTCCATGCACTTTTGGCATTTAGTCATTCCAGCCACATGACCATGGAGATGTCTTCAGACAGACCTGGCTCTTCGGCTTTCTAATGGAGATGAGCACCAGCCCCTAGAGCCAGAAACGACTAGCACGTATGTGCGAGAGGAACCTTTAGAGATAGAAGACATAAATGTCTATTGTCTGAATGTCAATTTTAATAGAGAAGAGAAAGGACAGTATCTTAGACCCCAGATTAGGCCAATGATTATATTCAATCTAGCTAATATTCTGCATTTGGTATTCTTGATATGGCTTAAGAATTAATAACAACAAACTATTCTAAGGTGTTCATGAGAACCACATTGGATGTAGTAAAAGCTTACATTTTGGACTTGATCTGATCTAAGTATAATACACTATTCTTCCTTGTTTCTTCAGATCAGTTATGGAATTGTTTCAGAGGCTCTGAGCGATAAAACTCAAATTCCATTTTTCCATCAGATGCTCCCAAAAAATGGGATCCATTATCCGGGAATTGTCCAACTCCTCCTCCATTTTAGATGGACTTTGATTGGTCTCTTTTCAACAGACACAGGAGGGAAAGAATTTCACGAGAACTTTCACTCCAATGCTTGTCAGAAATGGAATCTGTGTCGTTATCTCACAACAATTCCCAATGACTAGACCTACAGAACATCTCAGGGATGCCATCTCTAAATGGAGGAAAGTCAATGTCTTTGTTCACTTCATAGAATTTGGTTCCCTTGTCGATAGATTTTGCCATATCCATATAATAATTGAAGGTTCGTCAGGACCCATTGAAGGGAAAGTCTGGATCACCACAATCATGGAGAAAATGACAATTACAAAGGATACACTTTTCAAATATATCCATAGCATTTGGACCTTTGCTTTTCAGGAAAAAAATGGCCAAATGATGATGCCTTTCAACCCAGTCTTTTTCAGGATTCCAAATTTGAAGATCAGTCTTTTCGCTGTTCTTTTTCAAAGCATGTCCTTTCTGTCAAGGGCCGGAGACGATGCACCCAGATAGCATCACTGGACATGCAAAAGAAAAAGGACAGAATTCAGATAAAAAATGAGCACCGGTTTTACAGTGTTTTTAAGACTTTGGCCCATGTCTTGAATGTTGCATATTCCTCAATATCTAGGAGGAGAAAAATGGAAGAGAAAGAGAGATTAGAGGCACCAAGGCTAGAACCATGGCAGGTATGCGGTCCTGACAAGGATCCATCAAACCTAGTTCCTATTTAGAAAAAATAATCCAATGCTGATGTAGGGGAACCATTTCAACTTACTTGTTCTTCCAAACACCAATAGGTTTGGTCAAGTTGAGGCCAGATTTAGCTCACAAGATCATATTCCAAAGAGCTGGCACCGTGACAATTATATTTTGATATTAAACACTGCTATTATAAAAGAATATAAAATGTATACATTGTAAATAAATTCCTATATTTATAGGTTTGTAATTAGCATGATAGAACTTTACATTAATAAATTTCAACCAAACCTGGGAGCATTTAGCCCAACCCCTCCTCACTGCAGGAATCCAATTAAAGCTTTTCAGACTGATGGCTGCTCAGTCTTTGCATTTAGCCGTGGTGGCACAAAGGTTAGAGTGCAAGTATTGCTGGCTAACTCACTGCTCAGTGCCAGGAGTTTGATCTTGACCAACTCAAGGTTGACTCAGCCTTGCATCCTTCCAAGGTTGGTAAATGGGTACCCAGATTGTTGGGGGCAATATGCTGATTCTATAAACCACTTAAAGAGGGTTATAAAAGCACTGTGAAGTGGTATATAAGTCTAAGTGCTATTGCTATTTAGGCAAATAATGAAGGGGGAGGGATTGAACATCTCTTGTTCACTGGCTCAGCTTTAAAATTGCTCCTCCTTTTAGAATGTTTCAAGTTGCTTTCAAAATCCCTGGATGTTTCAATTCTAGTTCCATCCCTTTCTGGAGAAGAATGAGTTTTACAATTTTTCTTGGGAAAAATTGTACTTGGACCAAAATGGAAATCTAGCAGCAGATCTGAATATCATAAGTTGGTTGCTTTTCCCCAAGGAGGATCCCATCAAAGAACAAGTGGGGAGTTTTGAAAGACAGAGGCTTATTATCAACCAAGATGCTCTTTCACGGCTAAAGTTGCTCAACAAGGTGATTGAAAATATTGGCAACTTTTCTCTGTCAGTATGGTTGGTGTTAGTGTCCCCTGAAAGAGCAGGCTCAGATATTTTTAAGAGCCCATATCTGACCAGAGTTATCTATGCCCCACTGGGATAGGCCTCCTGCTGCTAGGAAGGTGATCTCAGGTGCTCTAGCAAAAAGGAACCCCAATGACTTGTCTGATGTGAGATAATGCCTTAATCTAGAAAAATGGACGGAAAATGACTTTGACACCCCTCCTTCTTGAAACTTGAAATAATGATGGCCAATTTATAATGAAATGCTACTTAGATTTAGCCTTTGGCTTGTGAGCCATGTAAAAACCTCTTGAATGAAATTGTTTATCTTGAATGTCAGCTACCTTAAGTCTCCCTTTGAAACAAAGAATTCTCCAAATTTTAGTAATAACAAAAATGTGGGTCTGTCTCTTCATGTCATCCAACTGTAGTTCTAATTTTGGGAAACAGTAGAGGACAGGTGGTTCTGGAATGCTATGGTTCTTGGGCGCTCAAGGAGTTGGACACAACTAGCAATTAACAACAAAACTGTAATTCTTCAATGGAAAGGACCTTGTCTTGGGCCTTAGAAATATAACTTTCCCACACAGGGCTCCTACTCATGTCTCATGTGCTGCAACAAAAGATGCCTGACTTACTCTTTTTGAGTGACATGTTCTCATGATTTCATCTCTACTCATCCTCACTGTAGTTCTACAAACTAGGCAGTAATGTTTAGTCTTATTTCAATAGCATGGCAGCTATATGAATTGAAAATATAAATGTACAGATATAACTAAATAATACCTCATTTGAAATTGACAGCCCTAGTATGTGAGGAATTTTTTTCTTTATATCTTAACTGGAACAAGGATTTGGATTATTTTCAAAGGGGAGTGGCTTTGCAATATTTTATGTTTTCCTGATCTACAGGTGAAACTCGAAAAATTAGAATATCGTGCAAAAGTTCATTTATTTCAGGAATGCAACATAAAAGGTGAACCTAATATATGAGATAGACTCATTACATGCAAAGCAAGATAGTTCAAGCCGTGATGTGTCATAATTGAGATGATTATGGCTTACAGCTCGTGAAAACCCCAAATCCACAATCTCAGAAAATTAGAATATTGTGAAAAGGTTCAATATTCTAGGCTCAAAGTGTCCCAGTCTAATCAACTAATTAAGCCATAACACCTGCAAAGGGTTCCTGGGCCTTTAAATGGTCTATCAGTCTGGTTCAGTAGGAATCACAATCATGGGAAAGACTGCTGACCTGACAGTTGTGCAGAAAACCATCATTGACACCCTCCATAAGGAGGGAAAGCCTCAAAAGGTAATTGCAAACGAAGTTGGATGTTCCCAAAGTGCTGTATCAAAGCACATTAATAGAAAGTTATGTGGAAGGGAAAAGTGTGGGAAAAAAAGGTGCACAAGCACTAGGGATGACCGCAGCCTGGAGAGGATTGTCAGGAAAAGGCCATTCAAAAGTGTTGGGGACTTTCACAGGAAGTGGACTGAGGGTGGAGTCAGTGCATCAAGAGCGACCACACACAGACGGATCCTGGACATGGGCTTCAATGAATAACAAACAACGTCAGAAACATCTTATCTGGGCTAAAGAAAAACAGAACTGGTCTGTTGCTCAGTGCCAAAGTCCTCTTTGCTGATGAGAGCAACTTTTGCATCTCATTTGGAAACCAAGGACCCAGAGTCTGGAGGAAGAATGGAGAGGCACACACTGCAAGATGCTTGAAGTCCAGTGTGAAGTTTCCACAGTCTGTGTTGATTTGGGGAGCCATGTCCTCTGCTGGTGTTGGTCCACTGTGCTTCATTAAGTCCAGGGTCAACGCAGCCATCTACCAGCAGATTTTGGAGCACTTCATGCTTCCTTCTGCAGATGAGCTTTATGGGGATGCTGATTTCATTTCCCGCAGGACTTGGCACCTGTCCACACTGCCAAAAGCACCAAAACCTGGTTCAATGACCATGGGATTATTGTGCTTGATTGGCCAGCAAACTCACCTGACCTGAACCCCATAGAGAATCTATGGGGCATTGCCAAGAGAAAGATGAGAGACATGAGACCGAATAATGCAGAAGAGCTGAAGGCCGCTATTGAAGCATCCTGGTGTTCCATAACACCTCAGCAGTGCCACAGGCTGATAGCTTTCATGTCACGCCGCATTGAGGCAGTAATCGCTGCAAAAGGGGCCCAAACCAAGTACTGAGTACATATGCATGCTTATACTTTTCAGAGGTCCGATATTGTTCTATGTAAAATCCTTGTTTTATTGATTGCATGTAATATTCTAATTTTCTGAGATTGTGGATTTGGGGGTTTTCATGAGCTGTAAGCCACAATCATCACAATTATGACACATCACGGCTTGAACTATCTTGCTTTGCATGTAATGAGTCTATCTCAAATATTAGGTTCACCTTTTACATTGCATTCCTGAAATAAATGAACTTTTGCACGATATTCTAATTTTTCGAGTTTCACCTGTATTACTCAGAAGTTTCTTTCTTAAGCAGCGTTTCATTTTATTTCAATCAATCTAATAAATAAAAATTTGACAGATATTTTGGAATGAATTTTGTTTTTCTGCTTAGTCTCTGCCTCAGTCCAAATGTGTGGACAATTGTCACCCTGGATTTGTGAAACGGGCTCGGAAAGAAGAACCAATTTGCTGCTATGATTGTATTCCTTGTCCGGAGGGAACCATCTCCACACAGGAAGGTATGTTATACCAGAGGAAAAGGCGTTGGATTCAATGAGAGCATTTCATCAAAGTTCGTGTTAAACGATATGTGTAAACTTGACTATTTTATTCTTCATTGCTGTTTTCCTCATGTCCAATTTATTCCATAATGGAAGGAATAAGATCTTGAAGAATAAGGCAGGAAGGGATGGAAGAACATAGTGGAATAGGCAAGATGAATTGTGCTAAAGGAAGCATCTTTTCTACTTGTCAGCTTGAAAGTTTATTTCCATGTTTACCATCTAAATCCTTTGAAACTTGAGGAATGGTTTCAGGTCAATGTGTTTTGCTCATCCAAACCAATTTTATCTTACAGGCCAAAAGATATATCAGTCAGTCAATATTTATTAAGATCATAAGAGAAAGATCTACTTGGGAGAGTAGGAAGAGTGTTTGGGTTCAATGAACAAGAGCAAACAAAAGACTTAATATTGAAGTTTACAGAAAACCCACATACAGTGATCAATATTTAGATTTTGATTCTTACCACACACTGGAGCACAGCATGGGAGTTATCAGAATCCTACACCCCCAGGCTGAAGGTTTACCTACCAGCAAAGAGGGAAAAGAAAAAGAATTAAAGGACATCAAGGAAGCCCTCAGAATGTGTGGCTATCCCTTTGAGCGACTAAACTAGGTGCACAACCAGAAACTAAAACATTGCCACTATGTGGATCCTCAAAAGCTTGCCTTTTGTTTGTTTTTGTCGCAGCTCCTGCCCTATTGAACACCCTCCCCATTGAAACCCAACAGGCCGCCCACCGTCCTAAAGCTCTGGAGGTTTTTCTTCCAGACATTGGGATGAAGTGAGGTCAATGCCAGATTACAACAATGTAGATTGCCTCAAGGAAGGGTGATTGTGGCATCAATTATTTTGGGTTTTATTTATTTATTGTTTATAAGATAATATATGTCTATATATTTCAGTTTACCAATTACTATGGCTTTCCTGTCTCTCAGTATCAGCTGTCATCCAAAGAAGATCTTTCTTATAAGGTGAAATGAGAAACTATAAAAATAATATTGCTTACTCTCTTCTCAGATACTGAAAAATGTACCAAGTGCCCAGACGATAAATATCCAACTGGTGACAGAGTCCAATGTATCCCCAAAAGAATAACCTTCCTGTCCTATGAAGAACATCTGGGCATCATCCTGGTCTTCTTTGCTGTACTCTTGTTTCTAACAACAGGCTTTGTTTTAGTCATATTCCTTAAATACATAGAAACTCCCATTGTCAAAGCCAACAACCGTGACCTCTCCTACATCCTCTTGGTCTCCCTCTTTCTTTGCTTCTTGTCCTCCTTTTTCTTCATTGGCCGACCAAGGAAAGCCACCTGCCTTTTCCGACAAACAGTGTTCAGCATCGTCTTCTCAGTAGCTGTGTCTTGTGTTTTAGCCAAAACAATCACGGTCGTACTGGCCTTCCTGGCCACGAAACCAGGGAACAGGGTGAGGAGATGGTTGGGGAAGAGCTTGGCCAACTCCATCATCCTTTCTGGTTGTGCTGGAAAAATTGTAATTTGTGCAATCTGGCTGGGAGTTTCTCCTCCATTTCCTGATTCTGACCTGCACTCCCAACCAGGAGTGATCATCCTTCAATGTAATGAAGGCTCTGTCACCATGTTTTATATTGTTCTCAGCTACATGGGTTTCCTTGCTGCTATTTGCTTCACGGTGGCCTTCCTGGCCAGGAACCTTCCTGGTGCGTTCAATGAAGCCAAATTGATCACCTTCAGCATGTTGGTCTTCTGCAGTGTCTGGATCTCCTTCCTGCCCACCTACTTGAGCACCAAAGGGAAATACATGGTGGCCGTGCAGGTCTTCTCCATCTTGGCTTCTGGTGCTGGCCTGCTGGCCTGCATCTTCTTCCCCAAGTGCTACATTATCATTCTGAGACCAGATCTAAATACTAAGGAACATTTAATGATAAAAGTTGGTATCTGATCGTGAAGTAGTTTCTTAGGCTCATAAGACTTAATTATTTAATGCAAATGCACTCTTTTTGAACTGGTAATAACACCAGTTGAATCCCACCCATGTACCTATACATATGCGATGACCTGGAGCATGGTACAGAGATCACACAGGCAGCTGGCAGTTCAGACTGCCCCATTATTGTTCCAAATTTCCCCAAACGCTCCCATATTTCTGGCAAGTCTCAGAGCAAAGTGATCACACATATGCACACAAACATGCCTCAAGCAGCCTCTCGCTGCAAATAGTGCAGCCCAATGCTGTGAGCACCATGGCTGCAAAGCAAGAAATCCAGCAGGGCAAGTCAAGGAGTCCAGGAAGCAAGGGAGCAAGGCAAGTAATCCAGAAATCCAAAAAGAATACAAGGAATCCAGGAAAGTTCAAATGTCAACACTCAACACTCCAGGAATTCATCATTTGTTCCCAAAAAATGTCCCTCCTCACAATGTCTCTTTAAGTCTCAGTCCCCAGGTGTGCCTTGTGAAGAGTTGCAGGGCACTCAATATCAACTCATAAAATATTTCTGTGGTCTTTTTAGAGTTTTCAACAGAAAGGGAGGGGGAGCAGCTTGCATTCCATAAATGTTTTCAAAGATAGTTTCTAGGTGACCAAAGTTTCTGCCACGCAAAATTCTAACTGTAGAGTGTCAGGGCTCCAACAACTTCTCCCTTATTCAAATCAAAAGTCTCTAACCACATCTCAGAAAAAGTAAATTGGTTTATTAGAAATTGCCATGTTGGCGTGTGGCTGGGTGCAGCTGATACTAAATTACATCATACATTTCCCTCATGACCCTGGTCTTTCCCCCACCCCATGGATGTGACTTCTCCAATGGGATACATCCGTCTCCAAGAGTCATCCATCATGCTCTCCAATAACCTTTTTATGCTTCGACAACTTTGGGCTGCCGAGGTGATTATCTAGGCATTTCAAGAATGCCTTGTTGTCCCACACTCCCTTTTTCTGGCAGCTAAAAAGACCAAAGGAGTATCTTTTTAGTTGACATTCAGCTCCCCTCACTTCCTGAAGGTGACCTGTACAACACAAAAAGAAAACAAATTTATCACAGGTATAGAACTTAGGGTTGCAAACCTCCCCCAGGTTTGGTTGGGTTTTCTGGATGGAACCTCGTCACAAGGCAATCAGCTTGGACGTTCCTACTCTACCCAGGATGTCTCTGATAAAGGGTAGCCCTTCCACTTGATTAGATATTGGAGTTGTTTCCTGTGCTAACTCAGATCGAGGATTCGCTGCACCTCATAATGAGTTTGGCCTCCTATGACACGGGGTCTGGGGGTTCACGAGGTGGTGGCCTCAGGGTTGATCCCACCACAGGTTTTAAGAGGCTACTATGGAATACCGGGTGTATTTTCCCTAACAGTCGGGGCAACTTCAGTTGCACCATGACTGGGTTGATTACGTTTACTCTGGGAAAGGTCCCATGAATGTTGGCCCAAACTTCTTACTAGGGAGCGTTAACCTCAAGTACTTGGTGGCTAGGTAGACTTTCTCCCCCACCTGGAATGGCCTTTGCGAGACCCAGTGTTTGTGTGCCTGTTTTTTATAGCTTTGTGCCACTTTTGCCAGTGCCTTTTTTACATTTTCCCAAGTTGTTTTCAGCGTTGACATCCAATAGGTGAGGCTGACTGTGGAGTGGGGATCCATGGATACTCAGGCATTGGGATGAAGTCCATGCCCCTCATTACTCTGAAGGGGGTTAGTCCCGTGCTACTGTGAACAGCATTATTGTATGCAACATCCATGAAAGTCCGGAAGTCCGCCCAATTGGACTGCTGATAATTCACATAGCACCTCAGGTACTGCTCTACCCCGGCGTTCAGGCTCTCTGCCCCCCCCATTGCAGCTCGGATGAAAGGCTGAGCTAAGGCTGTGGGATGACAGTATAGACCGCAGGAACTCCCTCCAGAACTCAGCCATGAACTGGACCCCTCTGTCTTAGATAATTCGTCGTGGTACTGCATGCAGGCGGTAGATGTTCTTCAGGAACAGCTTGGCTAACTTTTGGGCTGAAGGGAGTCTGCTGCAAGGTATGTCAGGATTCCAGCAATTGCCCTAATTAAATCATGATACTTGAGCCAAACTTCAAAACACTTCAAAGAATTTATTAGAGGCGACATACTGGCACTGCCCTGTATGAATCCAACTCTAGCATAGGTACTTTACAGTCACCTGTGATCCTGTTTCCCTCCTCCCCCTGGGGTGTCTCATAAACCAGATTCTCCAATTGAGCACATTCACGGGCTGGATGTCATCATTCACGTCCTCCAATTAAATATATTTGTGGGCAAAAGCTCTGGTGTTTTATTTGCAATCTTTTAAAGATAAGAGTTGGAATGTACTTTCGCTTTCAAAGTGCGGCACTGCTCTTCCAGATTTCCTTCCTCCCCCCTCCATTTTTTATGGCAACTACTAAAACAGGCATAGGAATGTTTTATGAGTTGACACCTAAGGTGGCACCAAACTCTATAGTTCTGGATGACTTTCCCCAGGAATGTTTGGAGATAAGAGAGTACATTAAAGGACAACACCCAATTTCCTGGGTATCGAACTATCTTCTTTCAGCATCACTTTCTGGACCTATCTAGAAAGGAAGGACCACAACCACTTCAGACCAGTGCCCTCCAGGGGTATATCTGTGATTTTTTTTTTTTAAAAAAAAAACAATTTTATTAATTTTAACAACAAACAAAAACACATAAAACATAAAAACATCAGCTTTCCTTCATAAGTTTACAGACAGTGTATCAGTTGGTTTACCACTTTTTTGTGTGCATCCATTTCATAGTCTCCATTGTAGTTATATTACATAATAGCTCATATTATCAATCAACAATTATATAGCCTGATATCATTATTAAACAATCATTTGACTATAATAATATTAATTCATACTTTAACGAGATAACTATAATTTACTTAATTTATTTTATAACAAATCATAAAGTCATACCAAGTCTATCTTAATAAAATTTTATAAGGATAGTATCAAAGAAAAAAAAAGAAATATATATTCATTGTTTCCTAAAATTCTAAATATTCTATTATATTTTATTATCTAGCCATTGATAGAAAAGGTACCAAACTTCATAAAATTGTTTATCTTCTTGTTCTCTAATTTCAAATGTCAATCTACTCATTTCAGCACATTCCAATATTTTCTTAATAATTTCTTTCTGTGATGGTATTTTCTCACTCTTCCAATTTTTAGCAAATACAATCCTAGCCGCTGTCAATACATTTACAATCAAATATTTCAATTTTTTTAAAAAAGTTTTGTTTATCTTTTTTTTTTTTGAAAACAATTTTATTGATTTTTCTACAAACAAACAAGACAAACTAAACATTAAAAATCAACTCTCTTATGTACGTACAGTGTGTCGGTTGGTTCATCAGTTTTGTGCATTCATTTCATAGTCTCAATTACAATTATGTTACATAACAACTCATATTGTCAATCCAAACTTATATATCCTAATATCGCTATTAATAAATCATTTGACTATACTTTTAATCATTCATGCTTTATGAGATAACAATACTTTAAACAGTTTATTCTATAACAAATCATATAATCATACCAAATCTATCCTAAAAACACTTTATAGATATAATGTCAAATAACATAGGCAAAAGAAAAAATAAAGGTATTCCTTGCTATCTAACTTTCTAAATATTCTATTATCGTATTTTGTCATCTAGCCACTGATAAAAAAGATCCCAAATTTCATAAAATTGTTTATCCTCTTGCTCTCTAATTTCAAATGTCAATCTACTCATCTCAGCACATTCCAATATTTTCTTAATAATTTCTTCCTGTGATGGTACTTTCTCATTCTTCCAGTTTTTAGCAAATACAATCTTAGCCGCTGTTAACACATTTACAATCAGATATTTCAAATCTTTACTATATGTATCTGGTAAAATTCCCAATAAAAAGAACTCCGGTTTCAAATCTATACGTTTCTTTGTCATTTTTTCCAACCACATGCGAATTTTAGTCCAATATTTTTTAGCGTCCTCACAAGTCCACCACATATGGTAATATGAGCCAGATATCTGATGACATTGCCAACATTTTTCAGATTTATTCTTGAACATTCTTGATATTCTTGTCGGGGGAAAGTGCCACCTGTAAAACATCTTATACAAATTTTCCTTATATGCTGTTGACATTGTCATTTTATAATTTTGAGACCACAATTTTTGCCATTTCTCTAAATCAATCCCATATCCAAAATTCTTCCCCCAAACAATCATAGTTTCTTTAACTTGTTCTTCTTCTAATTTAATTCCCAGTAAATAACCATATAATTTTTTAATCACCTTCTCATCAGTACCCATCAAGATCTTATCTAGATCAGTCTGTTTATCATAGAATCCCTCTGTTTTAGAATCTTCATCATACCTTGAATGTATTTGCGCATATGAAAACCAATTTATCTTTATACCTTGTTCCTCTAAATTTTGTATCGATTTAAGTTCACCCTTTTCATCCAATAGTTCCCCATATCTAACTGTTTGTTCCTTCTTATAAATTATAGGATAGGAAAATGCTTCAATAGTCGATAACCAAACTGGAATTTTCAAATAACATTGTCTTTTTATCTTCTCCCAGTTTAACCACAAAGACTCCCGTATATAATGTCTTCTAAAATAACCCTGTGTTTTAGTTCCCTTATACCATAAAAAAGCATGCCAACCCAACAGCAAATCATGACCTTCTAATGTCAACAATCTAGTCTTTCTTAATGTTATCCATTCCTTAACCCACATCAAACTTGCAGCTTGATAGTACAATTCCCAATTGGGCAGGCCAAAACCTCCTCTAATTCTAGCATCTTGCAAAAGCTTTAGCTTTATTCTCGCTTTCTTACCTTGCCATTAATTACTCTAATCACTAATCAATTAATTACACTAATCATTAATCACACTGTTCATTTAAATTCACTAAATCATTGATTTTACTATTCAATTAAATTACATGAATCTTGATCTTTTAAACTAGTCAGTAATCACACTATTTGCACTAAACACTCTAATCACACTAATCAATTAAAACAATAAATCAATTAAACCATTAATAAAATATTTTATAGAAATTGATTATCTAATCGTTGATATAGGTGATGAGGTAGAAAAGTTGTAAGTTTTGAGGTAATGAATTAATCAGTGTTTGATTAAAGTAATGAGGTAGTATTAAGAGTCTGCAAGGAAAGGGTTAATTGTTTTACTAGCAGCTGTAGTTGACTGAATGAGAGGAATTTATTGCTGTTTGAATAGCAGATCGCTATTACTCTGTAAACAGGAAGTTGTAACACAATGTTCAAAGGGTTTTTATCCGAGTGAAGGAAAGGGCTTCACTTCTAAGAACAGAGGAAACCAACTATTCTTCTCTCCTTTTTGCAAGCAGATTTTGATTCAGCAGAGACAAATTGAGCAGTTTTCAGGGAGGCAACAGGAAACTTTTTGTTTTTGTTTTCCCTTGATGAATGAGATTTCTGGGCCCCTCCTAGTTAACTAAATACACTTTCAAAGTTTGTTGCTTTTAAGAGAAAGAGGCACGTCTTGCACTGGCAATTCGAACAGTTTATATTTTTACTGTGTAGACTCAGATTTGTATTGAGCATTCACTCCTGGCTTCAATATACTCCTGCTTCTATCACTCCTGGCTTCAATATACTTCTGCTTCTATCACAGGAAATAAAATTGCTTCCAATCTTCACAGGAGTTCAGTTATAACAGTACTTCCCTACTTATTGGAAGTCCAAAGTTACTGTCCTTTTAAAGATGGAGTCCGGATTAGCAATTTGGTGAAGAGAAAAGAGGGAAGAGGGAAGTGGGGGCGGCAGGGGGAAAGCAGTCTGCTTCACACCCTGGCTGCAAACTACTGAAGACAGACTCACAGCTCCCAGTGATCACCGCCCTGCAAGGATGGGATGAATCTCACCGACTCACCGTACTGCAAGGATGATCATTCTCTTGGCTGAGGAGGAAGAAGCAGAGCAGAGCCAAATCCGCCTGGAAAGCTTTCATTCCTCGGAGTTGGAGGGAGAAGAGACGACGAAGTTGCGCGCTCGAACTGAAGCCACAGTTGTAAGCGCTCTACGCTCTCGCCCAGCGATCCTCCCGGCCGGCGCTCCTCGGGTTTTCTTCCCTCTCTCTCTCTCTCCAGTCTCCGGGAGCTCCCGGCGAGCTGCAACGGTGGTCACGACATTATGGTTACGAATTATGGACCTCCCCCTTCTGCTGCTGCTCCCCAAAGTCCAAATTACTTTCCCATCTCGTACAATCCTGAGTTAATCACAACTAGCTTATTGAAAAGTTTGTAGTTGCCTCTGCCCAGCCCATTTCCCTATTTTTAATAACCATTTGTGGATATCCAGTTCCCGATCCTAGTAGGAATAGAGAATGAATTGCTTTTCTGGGTCTCTTATGAAAAGATTCTGTAACATCTTTGTTCCCTAGGCCACCCCTCTGGAAAACTTGCAAGAATCGTTTTTCTCTCCATGTACATGTATACATCTGAACTAGACTCCGTTGTTTCTCTGTGTCATATAATGGATGTGGGTATACCCATAATTTTGTATTCATGTATTCTGTCATGGTTATGTAGTGTATATTGGTGATCCTTTAAAAGCTATGTGCAATGAAATTTCATTTTATTATATGCAGATTAGTGCACATTCAAAGTGACAATAAAGTTATTCTAAGTTCTAAGTCCTCTTTGCTGATGATTCTATTGAATGATTTTGAATAGCAATAGCATTTAGACTTATATACCACTTCACAGTGCTTTATAGCGCTCTCTCAGTGGTTTACACGGTTAGTATATTGCCCCCAACAATCTGGGTCCTCATCTTGTGGAGAGAAAGAGGAACAAATGAAAATATATTTTGTTGTTCCTGTTAGAGATGATGTTATCATGAACCTTTTTTACAGTAGTTCATTTACTGATTCAGCAAGAATCCTACAGTTTATTTTTGCCATTCAACAAGTCAACAAGAATTCTCAGCTACTGTACAATCTCACACTTGGCTACCACATCCAGGACAACTATTTGAACACCCTTGGCACTTCAGATGCCTTGCTAGACATGCTTTCAAATGGAGAAGCCAATGTTCCCAACTACAGCTGTGGCAAGAAGGACAACCTGATGGCTGTTCTTGATGGATCTCTTGATGACATCTCCATTCAGATGTCAACATTAGTAGGCACCTACAAAGTCCCACAGGTTTGTTTTTGTGTTTCTCTATCTGGTAAAGTAAGCAGGGTAGTGGTGGGTGGGTAATCGATTCAATCATATCTTTTCTATGGAATTCATGAGCTGCTTTTCACCATGGCCATTGTTATAGCTAGGGATTAGGATCCACAATGGGAAGAGGCCTAAAGATTTACTTGAGCAAAACCTGAGCAGCTGGACACAATGTTAAATATGAAACATTTTTTGCAAATATGGAGAGGTTTTTTCTTGAATGCCATCACTCTGCAAAACAGCTATGGCAGCTGAATTTCAAAGCTTCTTTCTGGATGCCTTACAAACTAATTCCAACAACACCATCAAATTATTTAGTTAGACTAGTACTATTCTTCTTCTCATCCTTCCTATTACCTAATATGACTATAACTTTATTGCTTGTATCTTTACAATTATTATTGTTTTATTTTTGTCCCAGTATTATTTGATTGCTTATTAGTAACCTATGACTATCACTAAGTGTTGTATCTTATGATTCTTGATGAATGTATTTTATTTTTTCTTTATGTACACTGAGAGCACATGCACCAAATACAAATTCCTGGTGTGTCCAATCACACTTGGCCAAAGAAGAATTCTATTTTATTCTATTCTATTTAAACAAATGTCTAAAATGAACTAATTTGCATTTGCAGTGGTCTAGAGATAGAAGGGGACATGGTGGCTCAATGACTAAGACACTGAGGTTGTCGATCAGAAAGTTTGGCAGTTTGGCGGTTTGAATCCCTAGCAATGCGAAGCAGAGTGAACTCCCGTTACTTGTCCCAGCTCCTGCCAACCTAGCAGTTCGGAAACATGTAAAAATGCAAGTAGATAAATAGGGATCACATTGGTGGGAACATAACAGTGTTCCATGCACTTTTGGCATTTAGTCATGCCAGCCACATGACCATGGAGATGTCTTCAGACAGACCTGGCTCTTCGGCTTTCTAATGGAGATGAGCACCACCCCCTAGAGCCAGAAACGACTAGCACGTATGTGCAAGGGGAACCTTTAGAGATAGAAGACATAAATGTCTATTGTCTGAATGTCAATTTTAATAGAGAAGAGAAAGGACAGTATCTTAGATTAGGCCAATGATTATATTCAATCTAGCTAATATTCTGCATTAGGTATTCTTGATATGGCTTAAGGATTAATAAAAAGAAACTATTCTAAGGTGTTCATGAGAACCACATTGGATGTATTAAAAGCTTACATTTTGGACTTGATCTGATCTAAATATAATACACCATTCTTCCTTGTTTCTTCAGATCAGTTATGGAATTGTTTCAGAGGCTCTGAGCGATAAAAGTCAAATTCCATTTTTCCATCAGATGCTCCCAAAAAATGGGATCCAGTATCCAGGAATTGTCCAACTCCTCCTCCATTTTAGTTGGACTTTGATTGGTCTCTTTTCAACAGACACAGAGGAGGGAGAGAATTTCACGAGAACATTCACTCCAATGCTTGTCAGAAATGGAATCTGTGTCATTATCTCACAACAATTCCCAATGACTAGTCCTACAGAACATCTCAGGGATGCCATCTCTAAATGGAGGAAAGTCAATGTCTTTGTTCACTTCATAGAATTTGTTTCCCTTGAAGATAGATTTCGCCATATCCATATAGTAATTGAAGGTTTGTCAGGACCCATTGAAGGGAAAGTCTGGATCACCACAATCATGGAGAAATTGACAATTCCAAGGGAGACACTTTTCAAATATATCCATAGCATTTGGACCTTTGCTTTTCAGGAAAAAAAATGGCCAAATGATGATGCCTTTCAACCCAGTCTTTTTAAGGATTCCAAATTTGAAGATCAGTCTTTTCGCTGTTCTTTTTAAAGCATGTTCTCTCTGTCAAGGGCTGGAGACGATGCACCCAGATAGCATCATTGGACATGCAAAAGAAAAAGGACAGAATTCAGATAAAAAATGAGCACCGGTTTTACAGTGTTTTTAAGACTTTGGCCCATGTCTTGAATGTTGCATATTCCTCAATATCTAGGAGGAGAAAAATGGAGGAGAAAGAGAGATTAGAGGCACCAAGGCAAGAACCATGGCAGGTATGCGGTCCTGACAAGGATCCATCAAACCTAGTTCCTATTTAGAAAAAAAATACCATTTCAACTTACTTGTTCTTCCAAACACCAATAGGTTTGGTCAAGCTGAGGCCAGATTTAGCTCACAAGATCATAGTCCAAATAGCTGGCACCGTGACAATTATATTTTGATATTAAACACTGCTATTATAAAAGAATATAAATTGTATACATTGTAAATAAATTCCTATATTTATAGGTTTGTAATTAGCATGATAGAACTTTACATTAATAAATTTCAACCAAACCTGGGAGCATTTAGCCCAACCCCTCCTCACTGCAGGAATCCAATTAAAGCTTTTCAGACTGATGGCTGCTCAGTCTTTCCATTTAGCCATGGTGGCACAAAGGTTAGAGTGCAAATATTGCTGGTTAACTCACTGCTCAGTGCCAGGAGTTTGATCTTGAGCAACTCAAGGTTGACTCAGCCTTGCATCCTTCCAAGGGTGGTAAATGGGTACCCAGATTGTTGGGGGCAATATGCTGATTCTATAAACCACTTAAAGAGGGTTGCAAAAGCACTGTGAAGTGGTATATAAGTCTAAGTGCTATTGCTATTTAGGCAAATAATGAAGGGGGAGGGATTGAACATCTCTTGTTCACTGGCTCAGCTTTAAAATTGCTCCTCCTTTTAGGATGTTTCAAGTTGCTTTCAAAATCCCTGGATGTTTCCATTCTAGTTCCATCCCTTTCTGGAGAAGAATGAGTTTTACAATTTTTCTTGGGAAAAATTGTACTTGGACCAAAATGGAAATCTAGCAGCAGATCTGAATATCATAAGTTGGTTGCTTGTCCCCAAGGAGGATCCCATCAAAGAACAAGTGGGGAGTTTTGAAAGACAGAGGCTTATTATCAACCAACATGCTCTTTCACGGCTAAAGTTGCTCAACAAGGTGATTGAAAATATTGGCAACTTTTCTCTGTCTGTATGGTTGGTGTTAGTGTCCCCTGAAAGAGCAGGCTCAGATATTTTTAAGAGCCCATATCTGACCAGAGTTATCTATGCCCCACTGGGATAGGCGTCCTGCTGCTGGGAAGGTGATCTCAGGTGCTCTGTCAAAAAGGAACCTCAATGAGCTGTCTGATGTGAGATAATGCCTTAATCGAGAAAAATGGACTGAAAATGACTTTGACACCCCCTCCTTCTTGAAACTTGAAATAATGATGGCCAATTTATAATGAAATGCTACTTAGATTTAGCCTTTGGCTTGTGAGCCATGTAAAAACCTCTTGAATGAAATTGTTTATCTTGAATGTCAGCTACCTTAAGTCTCCCTTTGAAACAAAGAATTCTCCAAATTTTAATAATAACAAAAATGTGGGTCTGTCTCTTCATGTCATTCAACTGTAGTTCTAATTTTGGGAAACAGTAGAGGACAGGTGGTTCTGGAATGCTATGGTTCTTGGGCGCTCAAGGAGTTAGACACAACTAGCAATTAACAGCAAAACTGTAATTCTTCATTGGAAAGGACCTTGTCTTGTGCCTTAGAAATATACCTTTCCCACACAGGGCTCCTACTCACGTCCCATGTGCTGCAACAAAAGATGCCTGACTTATTCTTTTTGAGTGACATGTTCTCATGATTTCATCTCTACTCATCCTCACTGTAGTTCTACAAACAAGGCAGTAATGTTTAGTCTTATTTCAATAGCATGGCAGCTATATGAATTGAAAATATAAATGTACAGATATAACTAAATAATACCTCATTTGAAATTGACAGCCCTAGTATGTGAGGAATTTTTTCTTTATATCTTAAATGGAACAAGGATTTGGATTATTTTCAAAGGGGAGTGGCTTTGCAATATTTTATGTTTTCCTGATCTACAGGTGAAACTTGAAAAATTAGAATATCGTGCAAAAGTTCATTTATTTCAGGAATGCAACATAAAAGGTGAAACTAATATGTGAGATAGACTCATTACATGCAAAGCAAGATAGTTCAAGCCGTGATGGTGAAGCTCTCACTCCTGGAGCACTATCTCCCTATAAAGCCACCCCCTGCACCAGAAATCACTTTTAAAGCTGCTGCTTGCACCAGTAACCGTGAGTAAACCTGATCCCAAAAAACAAGCCCCAAAATGCTGGATTCTGAAGCCATGGAGCCCTAATAATGTTAGCAGAGCTCCTTCTAACTGATCCAGAGCCCTCCTCTCCTTCCCCAGAGAAGTGAAGCTCTTTCCATCGAGCCCTATTAACCACACTGGTGGAGCTCTTTAACTGGATCACTTGGATCCTGCAGAGTGCAAACAACGTACCTTCATTTAAATCCCTCACACAGCTGATAGAAGTATCTTCCCCGCCAGACAACGCGTTTCCATTAATATCCCCCACACAGTTTCCCCGGAGCCACATCGGACAGCTGGCAGGGAGAAACAAGGAGGGAGGAGAAAGCCCTGAGGTTCTTAGGAGCCAAAAGTCACCCTGGACGGCAGAGGACTGCTTCGGTGGTCGAGAGGAGAGGACAGTCTCCTTGACTGACCCGAAGAAAACCCCTCCATCCGAACTAAAAAGAGAATTGCCAGCATGGCTAAATCAAAACCAGTAAGGCAGGCGAGACAGAAGTGAAAAAGAAAGGAAAGATCTTGTAACAGCGTGCTTAGTCTTGGTAAGAATCACTCCAATTTCTGCAGTGGAATTTTCCTTGGAAAGTGGGACTCAAAGGAGGAAAATAGCTGTGATTAACGATCTGGAATGACTGTCAGATTTAGTTAAAAAAAAACACGATATTGTAACTAGAAGTAACTTTAAAAGTAAAGGACAGATTGGATTGGTTAACCCAAATTTCTGGACTGTATTTTTACTACTACTCAACTTGAAGAACTTTAGGAAACTATTGCAAAACAATCTTATTCAGAGACATATTGATTGTAGTTAAAGTGTTTTAATTCAGCGAGTTTTGCTCTCTTTCAAAAACCCAGCGTGCTTTGAACATCTTGTTACAGCCTTTTGTTTACAGAGTAATAGCAGCAGCAATCAGAGCAATAAATTCATCTCACCCAGTCTATCACAGCTGCTAGTAAAACAAACAACCCTTTCCTTGCAGACTCTCAATCCTACCTCATTACTTTAATCAAACACCCATTAATTCATTACCTCAAAACTTGCAACTTTTCTACCTCATCATCTATATCGATGATTAGATAATCAATTTCTATAAAATATTTTATTAATGGTTTAATTGATTTATTGTTTTAATTGATTAGTGTGATTCGAGTGTTTAGTGCAAATAGTGTGATTACTGACTAGTTTAAAAGATCAAGATTCATGTAATTTAATTGATTAGTAAAATCAGTGATTTAGTGAATTTAATTGAACAGTGTGACTAATGATTAGTGTAATTAATTGATTAGTGATTAGTGTAATTAATTGATTAGGCTGATTGTTGCTTAGGAAAATTATCTGACTAGAGAGATTACTGCAATTGATTGATTGGTGTGATATTGGCTATATTGATTACCGAAAATTGTTCCATTAATTAATTCAATCAACGTACTATCTTAACAAACCTACCATGCCAAGAAAAAAATCCAATGCCAAACCACAACCTAAAGAGAAATTAATCCCCACCAATGAACCACAAGACTCCTGCACATGCCTTAAATGCTACAAAACTCTAAAGGATAATGAAAACTCCATCAAATGTTCTCTGTGTAACAAATACGCTCATCATGACTGCTTGGGATTACCCGAGCAAATGATTCAATACCTAGAATCATCCAATGAGTTTCCATATCTCTGCAAATCATGCAGACCCAAACTGGATCTGTTGGAAAGAGTTGATACCATTGAAACACGATTAACATCACTTGACACCATAGTAGCATCCCTGGACGCCTTAAAAGAAAGATTATCCAACCTCGAAAAAAAAGACACAATGCAAAAACCTGAACATCCAATAGCTACAAACCACATCTCTACCCAACAACCACAACCCAATCCACAACCCAATCCACAAAAAAACATAACCCAGACAAATATTGATATCCCAATCCTCATCAGAGAAGCTGTTGAGCGTGAACAGAAACGTCTAAACGCCATCTTATTTGGTCTAGAGGACATCAATGATAATGATGACATCACAACTGTCTGAAACATCATCAGTGATTATCAAGCATCAACCATCTCCCCTGATGAAATACTTGACATTTCCCGCATTGGCTGAGAGCTCAAAAACAGAGACGGCTCTGTGGCCCCACGCTTCTGCAGGGTCATTTGCAAAAATGAATCAAGCAAATGTAAATTCATTTACACTATAAATTCACTCGCCAAAACCAACACCAACCATAAGAACCTCCGTTGTCGCCCTGACCTAACCATACAGCAACGTGCCCGCTCCCGTGTACTCCGCACTGAACTCAAAAAACGTCTAGACAATGGAGAGAAGGACCTGTACATTGACTACCATGCTGACTGTATCAAAAGTAAGTCACACAACCCGCAACTCAGCTTTAACCATCAACCACAACCCTACCTCAACCAATCCACCATCACCCAAGACTAGGCATGCACGCCCCTAACTACCTCAATTCCAACTACTGCTGGCCTTAAATGCAAGCTACTCAATGCAAGAAGCCTCGCGAATAAAATACCTGAATTTTTCCTCCTACTAAATATGGCTAAATTCGACATTATATTTGTCTGTGAAACATGACTCAACGCATCTCTCCCTGACTCCATTACCACAGTAAGAAACTATCATGTTTACCGATCAGATTGTGAAATTCGTAGAGGAGGTGGTGTTGCTATCTTCTATAAAAAGTCCTTACATCTAAAAAACATCCAAGTTACCTAGGAGCTTGCTCTTCCTGAGACCATCATCTGTGAACTATCCTTAAATATCACAATTCGATTCTTACTATGTTACAGAGCACCTGATTATGACATCGAACATGTAAACAAGCTAAATACACTACTAACATGGGCAGCATCCTGCCCATACCCTTTTATCTTTCTTGGTGATTTCAATCTACCTCATATTGACTGGACCCTAAATGAATGTACAACTGAAACCATACACGCAACCTTCTACAATGCTGTTACAAATCTGGGACTGGAACAACTAGTAACCAACAATACTAGACTTAACAACTGCCTCGATCTCATCTTCTGCAATAGTTTGAATTTAATTTACGGATTACAAACTAAAGAACCCTTTTCCAGCAGTGACCACAATATGATTGACTTTTGTCTCAACATACGCCCACACAAAAACCACCACAATGATGTAATCCCCAATTATAACTTCAAAAAAGGCAACTATGATCTTATACACAATGATCTCTCATCCCTTGATTGGCAATCTCTATTCACTGGATGCAATACTGTTGAAGACCATTACAACATATTTTTACTTGAAGTCAAAAGAGTCATCAAACTATATGTACCAACAACAACTCCCAAAACAAAACAAAAAAACAGATTACCCATAACAATAAGGAAACTTCAATCCAAAAAGAGATAACTCTCGCGGAAAAACAAATCTAGTCACCTTGCCAATTTCAAAAGCCGATACAAAAATTTATGCCACCAGATAAAGACCGAATGCACCAATTATCACATTAAACAAGAGGAAAACCTTCTAAGCACCAATTCCACCCGTGCTTTTTACAATTTTGTAAACAACAAACTAAAAGACTCAAGGTCCATCCCACCCCTGATAGGACCTAATGGTAAAGACTGCAACAACGACGCCATTAAAGCCAACATCTTTAACACATTCTTCGGCTCAGTATTTGTAAACAGCAATGGATCATGCCCAGTATTTCCTAGCCGAACCACAGATAACTACAATGATCTAATACATATTGATTTTACAGAAGACAATGTTGAAAAAGCACTTCGCAATCTGAAACCATCTCTATCTATTGGACCGGATGGAATATGTGCCTACTTCTTAAAAAAGCTACCCACTGCCATAGCCAAACCTCTAAGCATAATATTTGAAAAATCTTTCAGGACCAGCTCCTTGCCTAACCTATCGTCACAAGCCACAGTCATCCCCATCTTCAAAAAGGGAGACCCCAGCCTAGTTGAAAATTACAGAACAATCTCCTTATGCTGCGTCACCTGTAAAGTCATGGAATCAATTATTAACCAATCCATCATCCTCCACTTAGAGACAAACAACCTACTCTCCAATAAACAATTTGGTTTCAGAAAAAAACTATCCTGTAATTTGCAACTCTTACACTGCAAAAACATATGGACGACACAACTCGATCAGGGCAAAGCAATAGACGCAATCTACATAGACTTCTGTAAAGCCTTTGATTCAGTGGTACACGACAAACTACTCCTAAAAATAAAATCCTATGGTATCTCTGGACAACTGCATAACTGGATAGAAGCATTTCTGTCAAACAGACAACAAATGGTCAAAATTGGGAGTGTCCCATCAAATTCTGTACCTGTCAATAGTGGTGTCCCCCAAGGCAGTGTTCTAGGACCAACTCTCTTCATACTCTACATAAATGACCTCTGTGATCATATTAAGAGCAACTGCGTTCTTTTCGCTGATGATGTAAAGCTGTTCAATACCACAGACAATACTGCTACCCTTCAAAAAGATCTTGACTATGTATCAGAATGGTCAAACAAATGGCAACTTCAAATCTCAACAAATAAATGCTCTGTCTTACATATTGGCAAAAAAAATAATAATCAGAAAATAAAATACAAGCTGAATAGTCAAGATCTTGTTGATGATCCAAGCTCTGTAAAGGACCTTGGAATACTCACCTCTAATGATCTAAGTGCTAGAGCCCACTGCAACTACATAGCCAAAAAGGCATTAAGAGTTGTTAACCTAATCCTACGTAGCTTTTTCTCTGGTAATATCACTCTACTAACCAGAGCATACAAACCTTATGCCACCAGACTTGAAATTCTAGAACTAGAAAACCTTGAATTACGCCATCTTCGGTCTGATTTAAGCATGGTATATAAAATCATACACTGCAATGTCCTACATGTCAATGAATACTTCAGCTTCAACCATAACAACACAAGAGCACACAATAGATACAAACTCAAGGTTAACCGCACCAAACTTGATTGCAGGAAATACGACTTCAGCAACAGAGTGGTCAATGTCTGGAATAGTCTACCTGACTCTGTAGTTTCTTCCCCAAACCCCAAAAACTTTAACCTTAGACTGTCTACTATTGACCTCACCCCTTTCCTAAGAGGTCTCTAGGGGGAGTGCATAAGCGCACCAACGTGCCTACCGTCCCTGTCCTATTGTTTCTTTTATTTTTATTTTATTTTTCTTATATGTACCCATTTCATGTATTCATAACTATGTATACACTTATACTTATTATCTTGTAAACAATTGACAAATCAAATAAATAAAATAAAAATAAATAAATTGAGATGATAATGGCTTACAGCTTATGAAAACCCCAAATCCACAATCTCAGAAAATTAGAATATTGTGAAAAGGTTCAATATTCTAGACTCAAAGTGTCCCACTCTAATCAGCTAATTAAGCCATAACACCTGCAAAGGATTCCTGGGCCTTTAAATGGTCTCTCAGTCTGGTTCAGTAGGAATCACAATCATGGGAAAGACTGCTGACCTGACAGTTGTGCAGAAAACCATCATTGACACCCTCCATAAGGAGGGAAAGCCTCAAAAGGTAATTGCGAACTAAGTTGGATGTTCCCAAAGTGCTGTATCAAAGCACATTAATAGAAAGTTATGTGGAAGGGAAAAGTGTGGAAGAAAAAGGTGCACAAGCAGCAGGGATGACCGCAGCCTGGAGAGGATTGTCAGGAAATGGCCATTCAAAAGTGTTGGGGACTTTCACAGGGAGTGGACTGAGGCTGGAGTCAGTGCATCAAGAGCGACCACACACAGACGGATCCTGGACATGGGCTTCAATGAACAACAAACAACGTCAGAAACGTCTTATCTGGGCTAAAGAAAAACAGAACTGGTCTGTTGCTCAGTGCCAAAGTCCTCTTTTCTGATGAGAGCAACTTTTGCATCTCATTTGGAAACCAAGGACCCAGAGTCTAGAGGAAGAATGGAGAGGCACACGCTGCAAGATGCTTGAAGTCCAGTGTGAAGTTTCCACAGTCTGTGTTGATTTGGGGAGCCATGTCCTCTGCTGGTGTTGGTCCACTGTGCTTCATTAAGTCCAGGGTCAACCATCTACCAGGAGATTTTGGATCACTTCATGCTTCCTTCTGCAAATGAGCTTTATGGAGATGCTGATTTCATTTCCCGCAGGACTTGGCACCTGTCCACACTGCCAAAAGCACCAAAACCTGGTTCAATGACCGTGGGATTACTGTGCTTGATTGGCCAGCAAACTCACCTGACCTGAACCCCATAGAGAATCTATGGGGCATTGCCAAGAGAAAGATGAGAGACATGAGACCGAATAATGCAGAAGAGCTGAAGGCCACTATTGAAGCATCCTGGTGTTCCATAACACCTCAGCAGTGCCACAGGCTGATAGCTTCCATGCCACGCCGCATTGAGGCAGTAATTGCTGCAAAAGGGGCCCAAACCAAGTACTGAGTACATATGCATGCTTATACTTTTCAGAGGTCCGATATTGTTCTATGTTTTGCTTTGCATGTAATGATTCTCATATATTAGGTTCACCTTTACATTGCATTCCTGAAATAAATGAACTTTTGCACAACATTCTACTTTTTCGAGTTTCACCTGTATTACTCAGAAGTTTCTTTCTTAAGCAGAGTTTCATTTTATTTCAATCAATCTAATAAATAAAAATTTGACAGATATTTTGGAATGAACTTTGCTTTTCTGCTTAGTCTCTTCCTCAGTCCAAAGGTGTGGACAATTGTCACCCTGGATTTGTGATACGGGCTCGGAAAGAAGAACCAATTTGCTGCTATGATTGTATTCCTTGTCCGGAGGGGACCATCTCCACACAGGAAGGTATGTTATACCAGAGGAAAAGGCATTGGATTCAACGAGAGCATTTCATCAAAGTTCATGTTAAAAGATATGTGTAAACTTGACTATTTTATTCTTCATTGCTATTTTCCTCATGTCCAATTTATTCCATAATGGGAGGAATAAGATCTTGAAGAATAAGGCAGGAAGGGATGGAAGAACATAGTGGAATAGGCAAGATGAATTGTGCTAAAGGAAGCATCTTTTCTACTTGTCAGCTTGAAAGTTTATTTCCATGTTTACCATCTAAATCCTTTGAAAGTTGAGGAATGGTTTCAGGTCAATGTGTTTTGCTCATCCAAACCAATTTTATCTTACAGGCCAAAAGATATATCAGTCAGTCAATATTTATTAAGATCATAAGAGAAAGATCTACTTGGGAGAGTAGGAAGAGTGTTTGGGTTCAATGAACAAGAGCAAACAAAAGACTTAATATTGAAGTTTACAGAAAACCCACATACAGTGATCAATATTTAGATTTTGATTCTCACCACTCACTGGAGCACAGCATGGGAGTTATCAGAATCCTACACCCCCAGGCTGAAGGTTTACCTACCAGCAAAGAGGGAAAAGAAAAAGAATTAAAGGACATGAAGGAAGCCCTCAGAATGTGTGGCTATCCCATTGAGCGACTAAACTAGGTGCACAACCAGAAACTAAAACATTGCCACTATATGGATCCTCAAAAGCTTGCCTTTTGTTTGTTTTTGTCGCCGCTCCTGCCCTATTGAACACCCTCCCCATTGAAACCCAACAGGCCGCCCACCCTCCTAAAGCTCTGGAGGTTGTTCTTCCAGACATTGGGATGAAGTGAGGTCAAAATTTAGAGGAACAAGGTATAAAGATGAATTGGTTTTCATATGCGCAAATACATTCAAGGTATGATGAAGATTCTAAAACAGAGGGATTCTATGATAAACAGACTGATCTAGATAAGATTTTGATGGGTACTGATGAGAAGGTGATTAAAAAATTATATGGTTATTTATTGGGAATTAAATTAGACGAAGAACAAGTTAAAGAAACTATGATTGGGGAAGAATTTTGGATATGGCATTGATTTAGAGAAATGGCAAAAATTGTGGTCTCAAAATTATAAAATGACAATGTCAACAGCATATAAGGAAAATTTGTATAAGATCTTTTACAGGTGGCACTTTCCCTGACAAGAATAGCAAGAATGTTCAAGAACAAATCTGAAAAATGCTGGAAATGTCATCAGATACCTGGCTCATATTACCATATGTGGTGGACTTGTGAGGACGCTAAAAATATTGGACTAAAATTCGCATGTGTTTGGAAAAATGACAAAAACGTGTAGATTTGAAACCGGAGTTCTTTTTATTGGGAATCTTACCAGATACATATAGTAAAGATTTGAAATACCTGATTGTAAATGTGTTAACAGCGGCTAGGATTGTATTTGCTAAAAACTGGAAGAATGAGAAAATACCATCACAGGAAGAAATTATTAAGAAAATATTGGAATGTGCTGAGATGAGTAGATTGACATTTGAAATTAGAGAGCAAGAGGATAAACAATTTTATGAAATTTGGGATGTTTTTTATCAGTGGCTAGATGACAAAATACGATAATAGAATATTTAGAAAGTTAGATAGCAAGGAATACTTTTATTTTTATTTTTTGTCTATGTTATTTGACATTATATCTATAAAGTGTTTTTAGGATAGATTTGGTATGATTATATGATTTGTTATAGAATAAACTGTTTAAAGTTTTTGTTCTCTCATAAAATATGAATGATTAAAAGTATAGTCAAATGATTTATTAATAGCGATATTAGGATATATAAGTTTGGATTGACAATATGAGTTGTTATGTAATATAACTGCAATTGAGACTATGAAATGAATGCACAAAACTGATGAACCAACCGACATACTGTATGTACACAAGGGAGTTGATGTTTTAATGTTTTGTTTGTCTTGTTTGTTTGTAGAAAATCAATAAAATTGATTTCAAAAAAAAAAAAAAGAATTAAAGGACATCAAGGAAGCCCTCAGAATGTGTGGCTATCCCATTGAGCGACTAAACTAGGTGCACAACCAGAAACTAAAACATTGCCACTATGTGGATCCTCAAAAGCTTGCCTTTTATTTGTTTTTGTCGCAGCTCCTGCCCTATTGAACACCCTCCCCATTGAAACCCAAAGGGCCACCCACCCTCCTAAAGCTCTGGAGGTTGTTCTTCCAGACATTGGGATGAAGTGAGGTCAATGCCAGATTACAACAACATGTAGATTGCCTCAAGAAAGGGTGATTGAATACATAGAAACTCCCATTGTCAAAGCCAACAACCGTGACCTCTCCTACATCCTCTTGGTCTCCCTCTTTCTTTGCTTCTTTTTCTTCATTGGCCGACCAAGGAAAGCCACCTGCCTTTTCCGACAGTGTTCAGCATCGTCTTCTCAGTAGCTGTGTCTCTTGTGTTTTAGCCAAAACAATCATGGTAGTACTGGCCTTCCTGGCCACGAAATCGGGGAACAGGGTGAGGAGATGGTTGGGGAAGAGCTTGGCCAACTCCATCATCCTTTCTGGTTGTGCTGGAAAAATTGTAATTTGTGCAATCTGCCTGGGAGTTTCTCCTCCATTTCCTGATTGTGACCTGCACTCCTAATCAGGAGTGATCATCCTTCAATGTAATGAAGGCTCTGTCACCATGTTTTATATTGTTCTCAGCTACATGGGTTTCCTTGCTGCTATTTGCTTCACGGTGGCTTTCCTGGCCAGGATCCTTCCTGGTGCGTTCAATGAAGCCAAATTGATCACTTTCAGCATGTTGGTCTTCTGCAGTGTCTGGATCTACTTCCTGCCCACCTACTTGAGCACCAAAGGGAAATACATGGTGGCCATGCAGGTCTTCTCCATCTTGGCTTCTGGTGCTGGCCTGCTGGCCTGCATCTTCTTCCCCAAGTGCTACATTATCATTCTGAGACCAGATCTAAATACTAAGGAACATTTAATGATAAAAGTTGGTATCTGAACGTGTAGTAGTTTCTTAGGCTCATAAGACTTAATTATTTAGTGCAAATGCACTCTTTTCGAACCGGTAATAACACCAGTTGAATCCCACCCATGTACATTTACATATGCGATGACCTGGAGCATGGTACAGAGATCACAGAGGCAGCTGGCAGTTCAGACTGCCCCATTATTGTTCCAAATTTCCCCAAATGCTCCCATATTTCTGGCAAGTCTCAGAGCAAAGTGATCACACATATGCACACAAATATAATACCTCAAGTAGCCTCTCGCTCACAAATAGTGCAGCCCAATGCTGTGAGCATCATGGCTGCAAAGCAAGAAATCCATCAGGGCAAGTCAAGGAGTCCAGGAAGCAAGGGAACAATGCAAGTAATCCAGAAATCCAAAAACAATGCAAGGAATCCAGGAAAGTTCAAATGTCAACACTTAACACTCCAGGAATTCATCATTTGTTCCCCAAAAATGTCCCTCCTCACAATGTCTCTTTAAGTCTCAGTCCCTAGGTGTGCCTTGTGAAGAGTTGCAGGAGATGATAATGGCTTACAGCTTATGAAAACCCCAAATCCACAATCTCAGAAAATTAGAATATTGTGAAAAGGTTCAATATTCTAGACTCAAAGTGTCCCACTCTAATCAGCTAATTAAGCCATAACACCTGCAAAGGATTCCTGGGCCTTTAAATGGTCTCTCAGTCTGGTTCAGTAGGAATCACAATCATGGGAAAGACTGCTGACCTGACAGTTGTGCAGAAAACCATCATTGACACCCTCCATAAGGAGGAAAGCCTCAAAAGGTAATTGCGAACTAAGTTGGATGTTCCCAAAGTGCTGTATCAAAGCACATTAATAGAAAGTTATGTGGAAGGGGAAAGTGTGGAAGAAAAGGTGCACAAGCAGCAGGGATGACCGCAGCCTGAAGAGGATTGTCAGGAAATGGCCATTCAAAGTGTTGGGGACTTTCACAGGGAGTGGACTGAGGCTGGAGTCAGTGCATCAAGAGCGACCACACACAGACGGATCCTGGACATGGGCTTCAATGAACAACAAACAACATCAGAAACGTCTTATCTGGGCTAAAGAAAAACAGAACTGGTCTGTTGCTCAGTGCCGAAGTCCTCTTTTCTGATGAGAGCAACTTTTGCATCTCATTTGGAAACCAGGGACCCAGAGTCTAGAGGAAGAATGGAGAGGCACACGCTGCAAGATGCTTGAAGTCCAGTGTGAAGTTTCCACAGTCTGTGTTGATTTGGGGAGCCATGTCCTCTGCTGGTGTTGGTCCACTGTGCTTCATTAAGTCCAGGGTCAACCATCTACCAGGAGATTTTGGATCACTTCATGCTTCCTTCTGCAAATGAGCTTTATGGAGATGCTGACTTCATTTTCCAGCAGGACTTGGCACCTGTCCACACTGCCAAAAGCACCAAAACCTGGTTCAATGACCGTGGGATTACTGTGCTTGATGGCCAGCAAACTCACCTGACCTGAACCCCATAGAGAATCTATGGGGCATTTAAGAGAAAGATGAGAGACATGAGATCGAATAATGCAGAAGAGCTGAAGGCCGCTATTGAAGCATCCTGGTGTTCCATA
The DNA here is from genome assembly GCF_049901735.1 of Notechis scutatus. Lineage (NCBI taxonomy): Eukaryota > Metazoa > Chordata > Lepidosauria > Squamata > Elapidae > Notechis > Notechis scutatus. The sequence continues at coordinate 15,894,741 of NC_142010.1, read as the reverse complement.
ACACCTCAGCAGTGCCACAGGCTGATAGCTTCCATGCCACGCCGCATTGAGGCAGTAATTGCTGCAAAAGGGGCCCAAACCAAGTACTGAGTACCTATGCATGCTTATACTTCTCAGAGGTCCGATATTGTTCTATGTTTTGCTTTGCATGTAATGATTCTCATATATTAGTTTCACCTTTACGTTGCATTCCTGAAATAAATGAACTTTTGCACAACATTCTACTTTTTCGAGTTTCATCTGTATTACTCAGAAGTTTCTTTCTTAAGCAGAGTTTCATTTTATTTCAATCAATCTAATAAATAAAAATTTGACAGATATTTTGGAATGAACTTTGCTTTTCTGCTTAGTCTCTTCCTCGGTCCAAATGTGTGGACAATTGTCAACCAGGATTTGTGAAACGGGCTCGGAAAGAAGAACCAATTTGCTGCTATGATTGTATTCCTTGTCCGGAGGGGACCATCTCCACACAGGAAGGTATGTTATACCAGAGGAAAAGGCATTGGATTCAACGAGAGCATTTCATCAAAGTTCATGTTAAAAGATATGTGTAAACTTGACTATTTTATCTTCATTGCTATTTTCCTCATGTCCAATTTATTCCATAATGGGAGGAATAAGATCTTGAAGAATAAGGCAGGAAGGGATGGAAGAACATAGTGGAATAGGCAAGATGAAATGTGCTAAAGGGAGCATCTTTTCTACTTGTCAGCTTGAAAGTTTATTTCCATGTTCACCATCTAAATCCTTTGAAAGTTGAGGAATGGTTTCAGGTCAATGTGTTTTGCTCATCCAAACCAATTTTATCTTACAGGCCAAAAGATATATCAGTCAGTCAATATTTATTAAGATCATAAGAGAAAGATCTACTTGGGAGACTAGGAAGAGTGTTTGGGTTCAATGAACAAGAGCAAACAAAAGACTTAATATTGAAGTTTACAGAAAACCCACATACAGTGATCAATATTTAGATTTTGATTCTCACCACTCACTGGAGCACAGCATGGGAGTTACCAGAATCCTACACCCCCAGGCTGAAGGTTTACCTACCAGCAAAGAGGGAAAAGAAAAAAATTAAAGGACATGAAGGAAGCCCTCAGAATGTGTGGCTATCCCATTGAGCGACTAAACTAGGTGCACAACCAGAAACTAAAACATTGCCACTATGTGGATCCTCAAAAGCTTGCCTTTTGTTTGTTTTTGTCGCAGCTCCTGCCCTATTGAACACCCTCCTCATTGAAACCCAACAGGCCGCCCACCCTCCTAAAGCTCTGGAGGTTGTTCTTCCAGACATTGGGATGAAGTGAGGTGAATGCCAGATTACAACAATGTAGATTGCCTCAAGGAAGGGTGATTGTGGCATCCATTATTTTGGGTTTTATTTATTTATTGTTTATAAGATAATATATGTCTATATATTTCAGTTTACCAATTACTATGGCTTTCCTGTCTCTCAGTATCAGCTGTCATCCAAAGAAGATCTTTCTTATAAGGTGAAATGAGAAACTATAAAAATAATATTGCTTACTCTCTTCTCAGATACTGAAAAATGCACCAAGTGCCCAGATGATAAATATCCAACTGGTGACAGAGTCCAAAAGAATAACCTTCCTGTCCTAAGGAGAACATCTGGGCATCATCCTGGTCTTCTTTGCTCGTTTCTTACAACAGGCTTTGTTTTAGTCATATTCCTTAAATACATAGAAACTCCCATTGTCAAAGCCAACAACCGTGACCTCTCCTACATCCTCTTGGTCTCCCTCTTTCTTTGCTTCTTGTCCTCCTTTTTCTTCATTGGCCGACCAAGGAAAGCCACCTGCCTTTTCCGACAAACAGTGTTCAGCATCGTCTTCTCAGTAGCTGTGTCTTGTGTTTTAGCCAAAACAATCATGGTAGTACTGGCCTTCCTGGCCACGAAACCGGGGAACAGGGTGAGGAGATGGTTGGGGAAGAGCTTGGCCAACTCCATCATCCTTTCTGGTTGTGCTGAAAAAATTGTAATTTGTACAATCTGGCTGGGAGTTTCCCCTCCATTTCCTGATTCTGACCTGCACTCCCAATCAGGAGTGATCATCCTTCAATGTAATGAAGGCTCTGTCACCATGTTTTATATTGTTCTCAGCTACATGGGTTTCCTTGCTGCTATTTGCTTCACGGTGGCTTTCCTGGCCAGGAACCTTCCTGGTGCGTTCAATGAAGCCAAATTGATCACCTTCAGCATGTTGGTCTTCTGCAGTGTATGGATCTCCTTCCTGCCCACCTACTTGAGCACTGTTAGGGATATACCCTAGCAGAATGTTCACAGCAGTCAGGCAGTCAGGCGAATATGAGAGAAAGCGTTTTTTAGTTTTCACACTCAGTAGAAATGGATACACTGTCTTAGTTGAATAGTTTATTCCATTAAGAGTTTAGCAGGGTCAAACAGTCCAAATATCATTCACTAGTGTTCAGTCAGTTCAGTCCGGAGATTGTTCAATTGCAAAAATCCAGTGTCAAGAAAAAGTCAGTTAACTTACAATGTCAATCCATAAATCAGTCCAGTAAATATCTTCTCACAGTGGATTAGATATGCAGCATTCAAAACTCTTTCCTCCTTCGACGTCAGCAACAGGGAACACACAGAACAATCAACCATCAATCCAGTAGCAATCCAGGTTCTCTAGCTCCTTCTTATGGCAGTTTCTCAACCGCACCCAAATTATATCATTTAGAGTTTAAAGTGAAAAACATTTAAACTTTGCTATCATGGTTTATATATTATTTACCCAAACAACGTTAGGTAACTATGGTTATTCCTAACATACTCCCCTTTTGGGTAACATAAAAATATATACATCTCTTTACAATCTTAACCCATAATCATCACAACTTTCTTTGTGTTTGATTGAACCTTGGGCCTTCGTAAATTGATCAGCTATATTGTCTTCAGACATACAATATTCCAGTCTTATCAAATTACTTTGTACAGATTGCCTTACATTTAGATATCTAAGATCTGTATGCTTAGTTCTCGTTTTCACAGCAATATTTGTAGCCATTCGTATGGCTGCTTGATTGTCCTCATATACTACAATGGAATCATTTACATTTATTCCCATATCCATTAACAATTGTTTATAAAGAATCAAATCAGTACACAACAAAGATAGACATGAAAATTCTGCTTCCATTGTAGACATACTTATGTGTTGCTGTCTAATTGACCTCCAACCAATCAGTGCCTTTCCTAACAGTATAGCCGTACCTGAAGTTGATTTCCTAGTGTTTATGTCTGTTGCAAAACTTGCATCAGCATATGCACTTAAAATCAGATCATCTTTTGGCTCCAAATACAATGCATAGTGCATTGTCCTTTTAAGATATCTTAAGATACGCTTTGTCGCTTGCCAGTGTCGTTCAGTAGGTTCAGCGTTGAATCGTGCCAATTGATTAACGCTATACGCAATATCTGGCCTTGACCAATTACTAATGTACGATAGACTACCAATTAGCGATTGATAGATAGTTTTATCAAACTTTGGACTTTGAATATCAGTGTGGCTAAATTCTTGACTCATTGGAGTTTTAGCCGCTTACAAAGTTCCATCTTGTATGTTTTTAGTAATTGATAAATCTTATCCTCTTGAGATATCTTATAGCCACTTTTGGTTTTATTTATGGTTAATCCTAGATACTGCTTTATCTCTCCTAGTTGCTTTATTTTTATCTTCTTACCTAATAATGATATTATTTCAGTAGCTTCATTATTAGTTTTTGTGATTAAGGCAATATCATCAGTGAATAATAATAACAATGATACTGTTCCATTAGTCTCTCTCTTAAATAAACATGAATCAGCTAAACCTGCTTTAAACCCTATATTGGTTAACTCCTTAACAATATATTGGTTCCATTCATAACCAGATTGTTTTAATCCATAGAGACTCTTTTTAAGCTTCCAACAGTCATTATTTGTTCTATCGTTCTTAATTCCTACAGGTTTCTTTAGGTATATTGTGTGCTGCAATGGTGCATGCAGATAGGCAGTTTCTACATCTAAGTGATTTATGATATAGTTCTTCTTAGCTGCCCACACTAAAGCTGCTCTCAAGGTTGTTGCTTTTAGACTCGGTGCAAATACTTCGTCATAATCACTTGCAGTTTGATTAAATCCTTGAGCTACCAACCTAGCCTTATGGGTAACAGTTCCATATTTACCTGTTTTCAATTTAAATATCCATTTACAGCCAATGGATTTTTTACCTGGAGGTAATTTAACGTTTTCATAAACTTCCATTTGTTTCAATGAATTTAGTTCCTTCTCCATCGCTCTATGCCAATTTTCTTGATCCTTTGCAGGATACATTCTAAGTTCTTCAACAGTAGTTGGAACTTTACTAACTTGGCAAACTACACTTGCTTGGTACCTGTCAGGTGGTCTGGTTTCACGTGTTGAACGTCTAGGTATTACAGGGCTTACAGGTGGACTTTCATGTACTACTTGTTCCTGTTTATCTACCTCATCCTGTTCATCTATTCTTTCCTGTTCTGGTTTTATGAGCTCTTCCTGTACTTCTTCTTTAATTGTACTCTTTTGCTTACTGATATATTGTTTTGATCTTCTATAGGTTTCTATGATTATATCCTTACTTGAATCTTGCTCCAGTTTTTCCCATCCTACATGTTCAAGGAATTGTGCACTAGCACTACAGTAAACTCTAGATGTACCTTTTTCCCAGAATCTGTATGATTTGTGATTAGATTCATAACCTACAAAGAATAACTTTTTAGCCCTATGCTGCCCCTTATGTCTCAGTTGTGTAGGAATGTGCACCCATGCTGGTGCTCCAAATGTGTGCATGTAGCTTAGGTCAGGTTTTCTACCATGCCACCGTGTGAATGGTAATTCACCTGTTGTTGTGTTAACAACATTATTTAATATATGATTACCACACATTATTGCTTCTCCCCACAAAGTTTCAGGTAATCCTGAATCTGACAACATAGTACGAGCCATTGCTTGTATTGTTTGGCCTCGTCTTTCTATAAAAGAATTATGTTGTGGCCTATATGGTGCAGACTTTTTATGTTCAACACCTGCCATCTTCAGTCTATTTTGGAATTTCTTATTTATAAATTCCGTACCATTATCAGTTACAAGAGTTACTAGTTTTCTTTTAGTTTTTCTTTCAGCAAACTTCAACCAATTAAAGAAATTCTGATATGTTTCCGTTTTACTCTTCATTAAATAACAGAAACCATATCTTGAGTAATGATCCATTATGCTTAATATATAACGAGCACCTCCCATACTAGGTTTTTTAGGACCTATAATATCAGCAAATACGACCTCTAGAGGCTCTTTAGTTTTAAATCCATTAATTCTATTTGCTGGTATTACCTTGCTCTTTTCTTGACTGCAAGCATTGCAGTGCAAATACTTACTGCAAGGCTTCAGTTTTATACCTTCAGACAGTTCAACCGTTTGCTTGAGCATTTTAAAATTTATATGCCCTAAACGTCTGTGTAGCAAATGTATGCATTCGTCATGAGGCTTAACGTTATTATACACTGTATTAGCCACCTCTAATTGATTATCATTCAATACATACAATTCATCTTTTAAAGTTGCAGTCACTTTTTACCTTCCTTTTCTATTATGCAGTTTTTCTCCCTAAAGGTAACTACATAACCTAGTTTAATCAAAACTCTAACTGAAAGCAAATTAAACTTAAGTTGTGGTACATACAACATTTTAACATTTTCTTTTATACACGAACAATGTGCAATACCTTCAGCTTTTGCTTTCATTTTCCAGCCATTAGCTAACGATATCTGTTGTGAACTCGTTGACATCTTAATAAATCTTTTCTTATCTTTTGTTATGCAGTGCGACGCTCCACTATCTACAACCCATAAATTATTATTTACAATTTTGCTGCTATACATGGCTATTTCAAAAATTTTCATCTTTTTGATGCTTTTTGGCATTCTGGCGTTTTCCTTTTTGCAGAATCTAGCCAAATGTCCTTTTCCTCCACAATTAAAACATTTTTAATTGTATAGGCTGTTGAAGATAATTTCTCTTCTTGTGGTTGTTCCCTTCTCAGTTGATCCCTTTCAAGCCTTCTCCTGGCTTCTTCAATTAATCTGCCAGTAATGTCAGTTAATGTGAGGTTATCTTTTGGCAGTACTTCCAGTGAAGTTACATAGTCGTCATAGCTCTCATCTAACGAAGACAAAATTATATAAACCTGATGCAGTTCTGTGAAGATAAGTTCTTTTCATGCAGTTCCTGAAAAATCCTCTTCATAGTGTTTATATGAGTCAACATGTCTCCATTCTTTTGAAGATGTGTTCTGAACAGCCTCCGTGTAAGATTTATATGTGCTCCTACACTGTCTCGAACATAAATCTTCTTTAAATTCTCCCAACACTTAGCAGCTGTTTCTTCTCCACGAATATGGACAAGCTGCTGGTCACAGAGTGTCAGTCCTATTATACATAGAGCTTGCTCATTTTTCAGTTTATATTCATTTATTTTCTGGGCATCATTCTCATCTTCCGGATCCCAATCATCTACCTCTGGTGGGTTTTGAATTATACTCCACAAACCTTCTCTGCGTAGAAGTAGACTGCATTTCATAGACCATGAAACATAGTTTGTTCCATCCAGTTTGGATATTAGAGACAAACTTGGTAAATTGACTTGTGCCATTTTTCTTTGGATATTAAACTATAATAAACTAATAAAACACAGCTGTCGGTTTACAGTATTGTGTAACTACACTAACTCTCAATTTATATAAGCCTGTTGTATCCTGGTTAGTCTGACTGTGCAGTCTGGGCCCATAACCCTAGCAGAATGTGCACAGCAGTCAGGCAGTCAGGCGAATATGAGAGAAAGCGTTTTTTAGTTTTCACACTCAGTAGAAACGGATACACTGTCTTAGTTGAATAGTTTATTCCATTAAGAGTTTAGCAGGGTCAAACAGTCCAAATATCATTCACTAGTGTTCAGTCAGTTCAGTCCGGAGATTGTTCAATTGCAAAAATCCAGTGTCAAAAAAAAATCAGTTAACTTACAATATCAATCCATAAATCAGTCCAGTAAATATCTTCTCACAGTAGATTAGATATGCAGCATTCAAAACTCTTTCCTCCTTCGACGTCAGCAACAGGGAACACGCAGAACAATCAACCATCAATCCAGTAGCAATCCAGGTTCTCTAGCTCCCTCTTATGGCAGTTTCTCAACCGCACCCAAATTATATCATTTAGAGTTTAAAGTGAAAAACATTTAAACTTTGCTATCATGGTTTATATATTATTTACCCAAACAACGTTAGGTAACTATGGTTATTCCTAACATACTCCCCTTTTGGGTAACATAAAAATATATACATCTCTTTACAATCTTAACCCATAATCATCACAACTTTCTTTGTGTTTGATTGAACCTTGGGCCTTCGTAAATTGATCAGCTATATTGTCTTCAGACATACAATATTCCAGTCTTATCAAATTACTTTGTACAGATTGCCTTACATTTAGATATCTAAGATCTGTATGCTTAGTTCTCGTTTTCACAGCAATATTTGTAGCCATTCGTATGGCTGCTTGATTGTCCTCATATACTACAATGGAATCATTTACATTTATTCCCATATCCATTAACAATTGTTTATAAAGAATCAAATCAGTACACAACAAAGATAGACATGAAAATTCTGCTTCCATTGTAGACATACTTATGTGTTGCTGTCTAATTGACCTCCAACCAATCAGTGCCTTTCCTAACAGTATAGCCGTACCTGAAGTTGATTTCCTAGTGTTTATGTCTGTTGCAAAACCTGCATCAGCATATGCACTTAAAATCAGATCATCTTTTGGCTCCAAATACAATGCATAGTGCATTGTCCTTTTAAGATATCTTAAGATACGCTTTGTCGCTTGCCAGTGTCGTTCAGTAGGTTCAGCATTGAATCGTGCCAATTGATTAACGCTATACGTAATATCTGGCCTTGACCAATTACTAATGTACGATAGACTACCAATTAGCGATTGACAGATAGTTTTATCAAACTTTGGACTTTGAATATCAGTGTGGCTAAATTCTTGACTCATTGGAGTTTTAGCCGGCTTACAAAGTTCCATCTTGTATGTTTTTAGTAATTGATAAATCTTATCCTCTTGAGATATCTTATAGCCACTTTTGGTTTTATTTATGGTTAATCCTAGATACTGCTTTATCTCTCCTAGTTGCTTTATTTTTATCTTCTTACCTAATAATGATATTATTTCAGTAGCTTCATTATTAGTTTTTGTGATTAAGGCAATATCATCAGTGAATAATAATAACAATGATACTGTTCCATTAGTCTTTCTCTTAAATAAACATGAATCAGCTAAACCTGCTTTAAACCCTATATTGGTTAACTCCTTAACAATATATTGGTTCCATTCATAACCAGATTGTTTTAATCCATAGAGACTCTTTTTAAGCTTCCAACAGTCATTATTTGTTCTATCGTTCTTAATTCCTACAGGTTTCTTTAGGTATATTGTGTGCTGCAATGGTGCATGCAGATAGGCAGTTTCTACATCTAAGTGATTTATGATATAGTTCTTCTTAGCTGCCCACACTAAAGCCGCTCTCAAGGTTGTTGCTTTTAGACTCGGTGCAAATACTTCGTCATAATCACTTGCAGTTTGATTAAATCCTTGAGCTACCAACCTAGCCTTATGGGTAACATTTCCATATTTACCTGTTTTCAATTTAAATATCCATTTACAGCCAATGGATTTTTTACTTGGAGGTAATTTAACGTTTTCATAAACTTCCATTTGTTTCAGTGAATTTAGTTCCTTCTCCATCGCTCTATGCCAATTTTCTTGATCCTTTGCAGGATACATTCTAAGTTCTTCAACAGTAGTTGGAACTTTACTAACTTGGCAAGCTACACTTGCTTGGTACCTGTCAGGTGGTCTGGTTTCACGTGTTGAACATCTAGGTATTACAGGGCTTACAGGTGGACTTTCATGTACTACTTGTTCCTGTTTATCTACCTCATCCTGTTCATCTATTCTTTCCTGTTCTGGTTTTATGAGCTCTTCCTGTACTTCTTCTTTAATTGTACTCTTTTGCTTACTGATATATTTTATTTTTCTTATATGTACCCATTTCATGTATTCACAACTATACATTTATACTTATTATCTTGTAAACAATTGGCAAATCAAATAAATAAAATAAAAAATAAATAAAATATTGTTTTGATCTTCTATAGGTTTCTATGATTATATCCTTACTTGAATCTTGCTCCAGTTTTTCCCATCCTACATGTTCAAGGAATTGTGCACTAGCACTACAGTAAACTCTAGGTGTACTCTTTTCCCAGAATCTGTATGCTTTGTGATTAGATTCATAACCTACAAAGAATAACTTTTTAGCCCTATGCTGCCCCTTATGTCTCAGTTGTGTAGGAATGTGCACCCATGCTGGTGCTCCAAATGTGTGCATGTAGCTTAGGTCAGGTTTTCTACCATGCCACCGTGTGAATGGTAATTCACCTGTTGTTGTGTTAACAACATTATTTAATATATGATTACCACACATTATTGCTTCTCCCCACAAAGTTTCAGGTAATCCTGAATCCGACAACATAGTACGAGCCATTGCTTGTATTGTTTGGCCTCGTCTTTCTATAAAAGAATTATGTTGTGGCCTATATGGTGCAGACTTTTTATGTTCACCACCTGCCATCTTCAGTCTATTTTGGAATTTATTATTTATAAATTCCGTACCATTATCAGTTACAAGAGTTACTAGTTTTCTTTTAGTTTTTCTTTCAGCAAACTTCAACCAATTAAAGAAATTCTGATATGTTTCCGTTTTACTCTTCATTAAATAACAGAAACCATATCTTGAGTAATGATCCATTATGCTTAATATATAACGAGCACCTCCCATACTAGGTTTTTTAGGACCTATAATATCAGCAAATACGACCTCTAGAGGCTCTTTAGTTTTAAATCCATTAATTCTATTTGCTGGTATTACCTTGCTCTTTTCTTGACTGCAAGCATTGCAGTGCAAATACTTACTGCAAGGCTTCAGTTTTATACCTTCAGACAGTTCAACCGTTTGCTTGAGCATTTTAAAATGTATATGCCCTAAACGTCTGTGTAGCAAATGTATGCATTCGTCATGAGGCTTAACGTTATTATGCACTGTATTAGCCACCTCTAATTGATTATCATTCAATACATACAATTCATCTTTTAAAGTTGCAGTCACTTTTTTACCTTCCTTTTCTATTATGCAGTTTTCTCCCCTAAAGGTAACTACATAACCTAGTTTAATCAAAACTCTAACTGAAAGCAAATTAAACTTAAGTTGTGGTACATACAACATTTTAACATTTTCTTTTATACACGAACAATGTGCAATACCTTCAGCTTTTGCTTTCATTTTCCAGCCATTAGCTAACGATATCTTTTGTGAACTCGTTGACATCTTAATAAATCTTTTCTTATCTTTTGTTATACAGTGCGACGCTCCACTATCTACAACCCATAAATTATTATTTACAATTTTGCTGCTATACATGGCTATTTCAAAAAAAAAAAATCATCTTTTTGATGCTTTTTGGCATTCTGACGTTTTCCTTTTTTGCAGAATCTAGCCAAATGTCCTTTTCCTCCACAATTAAAACATTTTTTAATTGTATAGGCTGTTGAAGATAATTTCTCTTCTTATGGTTGTTCCCTTCTCAGTTGATCCCTTTCAAGCCTTCTCCTGGCTTCTTCAATTAATCCGCCAGTAATGTCAGTTAATGTGAGGTTATCTTTTGGCAGTACTTCCAGTGAAGTTACATAGTCATCATAGCTCTCATCTAACGAAGACAAAATTATATAAACCTGATGCAGTTCTGTGAAGATAAGTTCTTTTTCATGCAGTTCCTGAAAAATCCTCTTCATAGTGTTTATATGAGTCAACATGTCTCCATTCTTTTGAAGATGTGTTCTGAACAGCCTCCGTGTAAGATTTATATGTGCTCCTACACTGTCTCGAACATAAATCTTCTTTAAATTCTCCCAACACTTAGCAGCTGTTTCTTCTCCACGAATTTGGACAAGCTGCTGGTCACAGAGTGTCAGTCCTATTATACATAGAGCTTGCTCATTTTTCAGTTTATATTCATTTATTTTCTGGGCATCATTCTCATCTTCCGGATCCTAATCATCTACCTCTGGTGGGTTTTGAATTATACTCCACAAACCTTCTCTGTGTAGAAGTAGACTGCATTTCATAGACCATGAAACATAGTTTGTTCCATCCAGTTTGGATATTAGAGACAAACTTGGTAAATTGACTTGTGCCATTTTTCTTTGGATATTAAACTATAATAAACTAATAAAACACACCTGTCGGTTTACAGTATTGTGTAACTACACTAACTCTCAATTTATATAAGCCTGTTGTATCCTGGTTAGTCTGACTGTGCAGGCTGGGCCCATAACCAGTGTTAGGGATATACCCTAGCAGAATGTGCACAGCAGTCAGGCAGTCAGGCGAATATGAGAGAAATCGTTTTTTAGTTTTCACACTCAGTAGAAACGGATACACTGTCTTAGTTGAATAGTTTATTCCATTAAGAGTTTAGCAGGGTCAAACAGTCCAAATATCATTCACTAGTGTTTAGTCAGTTCAGTCCGGAGATTGTTCAATTGCAAAAATCCAGTGTCAAGAAAAAGTCAGTTAACTTACAATGTCAATCCATAAATCAGTCCAGTAAATATCTTCTCACAGTGGATTAGATATGCAGCATTCAAAACTCTTTCCTCCTTCGACATCAGCAACAGGGAACATGCAGAACAATCAACCATCAATCCAGTAGCAATCCAGGTTCTCTAGCTCCCTCTTATGGCAGTTTCTCAACCGCACCCAAATTATATCATTTAGAGTTTAAAGTGAAAAACACATTTAAACTTTGCTATCATGGTTTATATATTATTTACCCAAACAACGTTAGGTAACTATAGTTATTCCTAACAAGCACCAAAGGGAAATACATGGTGGCCGTGCAGGCCTGCTCCATCTTGGCTTCTGGTGCTGGCCTGCTGGCCTGCATCTTCTTCCCCAAGTGCTACATTATCATTCTGAGACCAGATCTAAATACTAAGGAACATTTAATGATAAAAGTTGGTATCTGATCATGAAGTAGTTTCTTAGGCTCATAAGACTTAATTATTTAGTGCAAATGCACTCTTTTCAAACCGGTAATAAAACCAGTTGAATCCCACCCATGTACATATACATATGCGATGACCTGGAGCATGGTACAGAGATCACACAGGCAGCTGGCAGTTCAGACTGCCCCATTATTGTTCCAAATTTCCCCAAATGCTCCCATATTTCTGGCAAGTCTCAGAGCAAAGTGGTCACACATATGCACACACACATACCTCAAGCAGCCTCTCGCTGCAAATAGTGCAGCCCAATGCTGTGAGCACCATGGCTGGAAAGCAAGAAATCCAGCAGGGCAAGTCAAGGAGTCCAGGAAGCAAGGGAGCAAGGCAAGTAATCCAGAAATCCAAAAAGAATGCAAGGAATCCAGGAAAGTTCAAATGTCAACACTCAATGCTCCAGGAATTCATCATTTGTTCCCCAAAAATGTCCCTCCTCACAATGTCTCTTTAAGTCTCAGTCCCCAGGTGTGCCTTGTGAAGAGTTGCAGGGCGCTCAATATCAACTCATAAAATATTTCTATGGTCTTTTTAGAGTTTCCAACAGAAAGGGAGGGGGAGCAGCTTGCATTCCATAAATGTTTTCAAAGATAGTTTCTAGGTGACCAAAGTTTCTGCCACGCAAAATTCTAACTGTAGAGTGTCAGGGCTCCAACAACTTCTCCCTTATTCAAATCAAAAGACTCTAACCACATCTCAGAAAAAGTAAATTGGTGGACTTCTGGTTTTCAAGGCTTCGGTGGTGGCAGGAATCCGTGATTGTGCACGGTTCCCGCTGCGCTCGCCGCCGAAGTGCCTCTGATCCAGCTGGATTTGGAGGATATGGTTGCTCCGTAGAGGCAACTGAAGACAGGGGAGATCCGGATAGAGGCTTGGGGGTATCGCAAACCCCCTGCTCAGCCGGCTAAACTTCTTTTCCCAAGGTGGTGGAGCGTCGGTCAGCAATGGTCACCACAAACAACCCTGCAGCCTGACAAGATTGTGCAGGAGGAAGTCGGAGAAAGTGAAAGTTTTTGGCTGAACCAGGACAACAAGGAACCTTTAAATACCCTGGAAATTTAATCTTTTGACTGATACATTGTTTCCCAAGAAGACTGTAAAAGCGGCGGAAGAAAGTTTGGAAGGGAAAGTTATTGTCTCTCACTCTCCTTCCCTACGGAAATAGCAGATGGAAATCTGAAAAACCTGCTTGGGCACAGAAGGTAACTAAACTTGAAAATTAAAGCCAAGGGGATAAAAGATTCTTGAACATTGGAATTAAAATTTAAAATCTTTTTGCTATAAGTGGGAAGGAAGAGGTAAAGAACATATTTTAAGATTGTACTGGAGGAGACTGCTTTGAGTTTATAAGACCAGAAATAAATGGCAATAAGACTTCTAAAAAATTATCTTGGAACTGTGTAATTGAATTCTACCCCAGGAAGAGAAAATATAAAAAGAAGAATGTGCTAATAAAATAGTTTGTCTTGATTTGGATTGCTTTGTGACTTTGGGACTTTTGGGAACTATTTCTTGAAAGATTAAAAACATTTGGGTTGTTTTTTTAAAAAAATGGCATTATCTGTTGAAGAATTGCAAATGGATTTTCAAAAGTTAAAAGAAGAGGAACAAGAAGGCAAGGGCTCTTCTGGATCTATTTTTCACTTTTTAGAAATGGCAATTTCTACCTACCAGGAAATACAACAACAAGAAAGCTGGGATGAAGAAGAAGAAGCCATCTTTAATGGACAAATAATCTTAGTTGAGGAAGAAAAGAGAAAGGGGGGAAAAGAAAATGGAGAATCCAGAACTTAAAAAAGCAACCAAGAAAGGGAAAAATAAGGTGAAAAATCGATACAATGTCAGAAAGCAACAGAAAAGAGAAATACAACAGAGAGAGCAGACTAAGAGAGTGGAGTTTGAGAGATGGGGGGGGGCAAAAAGGCTAGAATTGATAAGAAAGGAAGGGAAAGAGGAAAGAGAAGTCATAAAGTTTTAAAACAAGATGTTAAAAAACAGGTTTTTTTCAGAGACAAAGGGTAAAATATAATATTAAAAAAAGGATTCTGCAAAAGTACATAAGATTGTATTGTAGATATTAGTATTTGAAATTGAGTTAGAAAACTGAAATATTATATGAGTTAATAATACAATAAAGGGAATGTATAAAAATGTTTAAGATTTAACAATAGAGTTTAATTTCCTATGGAAAATTGTTTTTACTATATTATAAACCTATTTTTCTTCTTTTGTTTTATTATTCTAAAATGTAGTACTTAGAATGTACAAAGCAGAATCAGTATGGAAAGTATGTATTATTTTAAGTGTTAAATTTAGGGGAAAGATAAAAAGTTGTCATACTTCAACCAGTGATTACAGGAGAAATATTGTATTAGAAAGAAAAGATAAATAGATAATTGAAAGAGAACAGACAAAAGATTCAAGTATAATTATCCAAATTGAGATGAAATAAATAAAATAGAATTGAGAGAGTGAATAGAAGAGAGAAAATATATAGAAAATATAGAATGTTAAATAAGATATGAAATAGTATACTGTGTGAGCATGAATTTGATTTATGTCTGTACAAAAAGATGTAACCCGGGGTTAAGCCGCTTTCCAAAAAGAAGTTTTATGTATCTATGTTTTGTGTTTTGTTTGTCTATGTTTGAATTAAGAGAATAATGAAATTGCAAATAAGACAGAGGGATACAATGAATATATACAAATTAAGGCAAAAGAAATATAATTGAATAGAAGGAAAGGGAGAAATAGAGAGAAGTTGGGAAAAGATATGAAGTTGAATATATAAGATAAATATGCATATTAAATTGTGCTTGTATGGAAATGTGATAATTTGGAACTATGCTGTCTTTAAATAAGATGTTTTATTTGTTTTTCAGAAAAGATGTCTTATGTTTTTATATTTTACATTTTGTTTGTCTGTGTATTGTTTTTAAAAATTAATAAAATTTGTTTAAAAAAAAGAAAAAAGAAAAAGTAAATTGGTTTATTAGAAATTGCCATGTTGGCGTGTGGCTGGGTGCAGCTGATACTAAATTACATCATACATTTCCCCCATGACCCTGGTCTTTCCCCCACCCCATGGATGTGATTTCTCCAATGGGATACATCCGTCTCCAAGAGTCATCCATCATGCTCTCCAATAACCTTTTTATGTTTCGACAACTTTGGGCTGCCGAGGTGATTATCTAGGCATTTCAAGAATGCCTTGTCCCACACTCCCTTTTTCTGGCAGCTAAAAAGACCAAAGGAGTATCTTTTTAGTTGACATTCAGCTCCCCTCACTTCCTGAAGGTGACCTGTACAACACAAAAAGAAAACAAATTTATTACAGGTATAGAACTTAGGGTTGCAAACTTCCCCCAGGTTTGGTTGGGTTTTCTGGATGGAACCTCGTCACAAGGCAATCAGCTTGGACGTTCCTACTCTACCCAGGATGTCTCTGATAAAGGATAGCCCTTCCACTTGATTAGATATTGGAGTTGTCTCCTGTGCCACCTCGGATCGAGGATTCGCTGCACCTCATAATTAGCTTGGCCTCCTATGACACGGGGTCTGGGGGTTCAGGAGGTGATGGCCTCAGGGTTGATCCCACCACAGGTTTTAAGAGGCTACTATGGAATACCGGGTGTATTTTCCCTAACAGTCGGGGCAACTTCAGTTGCACCATGACTGGGTTGATGATGTTTACTCTGGGAAATGTCCCATGAATGTTGGCCCAAACTTCTTACTAGGGAGCCTTAACCTCAAGTACTTGGTGGCTAGGTAGACTTTCTCCTCCCACCTGGAATGGCCTTTGCAGGACCCAGTGTTTGTGTGCCTGTTTTTTTATAGCTTTGTGCCGCTTTTGCCAGTGCCTTTTTTACATTTTCCCAAGTTGTTTTGAGCGTTGATATCCAATAGGTCAGGCTGAGTGTGGAGGGGAGATCCATGGGTACTTAGGCATTGGGATGAAGTCCATGCCCCTCATTACTCTGAAGGGGGTTAGTCCCGTGCTACTGTGAACAGCATTATTGTATGCAACCTCCATGAAAGTCAGGAGGTCCGCCCAATTGGACTGCTGATAATTCACATAGCACCTCAGGCTCTACCATGGTGTTCAGTCTCTCTGCCCCCCCCCAATTGCTGCTCGGATGAAAGGCTGAGCTAAGGCTCTGGGATGACACAATAGACCGCAGGAACTCCCTCCAGAGCTCAGCCATGAACTGGACCCCTCTGTCTGAGATAATTCATCGTGGTACTGCATGAAGGCGGTAGATGTTCTTCAGGAACAGCTTGGCTAACTGGTGGGCTAAAGGGAGTCTGCTGCAAGGTATGTCAGGATTCCAGCAATCGCCCTAATTAAATCATGATACTCGAGCCAAATTTCAAAAAACTTCAAAGAATTGATTAGAGGCGACATACTGGCACTGCCCTGTATGAAGCCAACTCTGGCATAGGTACATTACAGTCACTTGTGATCCTGTTTCCCTCCTCCCCCTGGGGTGTCTCATAAACCAGATTCTCCAATTGAGCACATTCACGGGCTGGATGTCATCATTCACGTCCTCCAATTAAATATATTTGTGGGCAAAAGCTCTGGTGTTTTAGTTACAATCTTTTAAAGATAAGAGTTGGAATGTACTTTCGCTTTCAAAGTGCTGCACTGCTCTTCCAGATTTCCTTCCCCCCCCCTCCATTTTTTTATGGCAACTACTAAAACAGGCATAGGGATGTTTTACGAGTTGACACCTAAGGTGGCACCAAACTCTATAGTTCTGGATGACTTGCCCCAGGAATGTTTGGAGACAAGAGAGTACATTGAAGGACAACACCCAATTTCCTGGGTATCGAACTATCTTCTTCCAGCATCACTTTCTAGACATGTCCAGAAAGGAAGGACCACAACCACTTCAGACCAGTGCCCTCTAGGGGTATATCTGTGATTTTTCACTAACATGCTCTTCTCCAGCTTCTCCCCTGCACATGCTGCACATGGAGGCCCAGAAGTAGTTCAGGGTCCCCAGAGGAGATATTGCTTCTTACAGTAATTGTTAAAATCCTGGTCTGTGAGATCTCTCCTGATATTTCTCCATGTAAACATCAGACTGAAGCAACTTGAAATGGATCTTGCATCAGAAAAGGATAAATGTTTCAGGTCTCACTCTATGTGGCACAAATTTGGGGACATTCAGTGACTGTGCTCCTTGAAATGTATCATTTTCCTCCTTTCCAGTTAAAGTTCTGTCGATCTCTCTCTCAATTAAGAAAGTCACTATCATTTCAATCTTGTGAGAGTGCTTTGAATTCTTCAAACTCTTGTTCTTCCTCAGAAACAGGAAGGGGATTGATTCAGCCCCATGAATTATGGACCTCCTCCTTCTGCTGCTGCTGCTGCTGCTGATATCCCAGCCAGTCTCTGGCAAGCTGAGAATGAAGTGCCTGCTGAGTTTGGAAGAGCAAGAGGGAAAAAAACTACGGAGTTATTACAGGCCAGGAGACCACCTCATTAGTATAGTCTCCATTGCCACAATAATAGCCGATATAATTCTGTCTTTCAACACAGCTCCTTATACTCAAAATCCCTCGTAAGTCATTCAGTGTGATGGAGTAGCACTTCCTCCATTTGCAGTCTTCTTTTCTTTCAGTTACTCCTATAATGCAGGACTTGTCTAATTTCTTGAATCATTTGGATTTCCATGGCTTCTCTCTTACGTCTTATTTTAAGAGACCCAAATCCAAAGATGGAGCAACCCCGCTCCCCAAAGTCCAAATTATTTTCCCATCTCGTACAATCCTGAGTTAATCACAACTAGCTTATTGAAAAGTTTGTAGTTGCCTCTGCCCAACCCATTCCTCCATTTGTTGATATTCAGTTCCCGAAACTAGTAGGAATAGAGAATGAATTGCTTTTCTTGGTCTCTTATGAAAAGATTCTGTAACATCTTTGTTCCCTAGGCCACCCCTCTGGAAAACTTGCAAGAATCGTTTTTCTCGCCACATACATGTATACCTCTGAACTAGACTCTGTTGTTTCTCTGTGTCATATAATGTATGTGGGTATACCCATAATTTTGTATTCATGTATTCTGTCATGGTTATGTAGTGCATATTGGTGATCCTTTAAAAGCTATGAGCAATGAAATTTCATTTTATTATATGCAGTTTAGTGCACATTCAAAGTGACAATAAAGTTATTCTAAGTTCTAAGTCCTCTTTGCTGATGATTCTATTGAATGATTTTGAATAGCAATAGCATTTAGACTTATATACCACTTCACAATGCTTTATAGCGCTCTCTAAGTGGTTTACATGGTTAGCATATTGCCCCCAACAATCTGGGTCCTCATCTTGTGGAGAGAAAGAGGAACAAATGAAAATATATTTTGTTGTTCCTTTTAGAGATGATGTTATCATGAACCTTTTTTACAGTAGTTCATTTACTGATTCAGCAAGAATGCTACAGTTTATTTTTGCCATTCAACAAGTAAACAAGAATTCTCGGCTACTGTACAATCTCACACTTGGCTACAACATCCAGGACAACTATATGAACACCCTTGGCACTTCAGATGCCTTGTTAAACATACTCTCAACTGGAGAAGCCAATGTTCCCAACTACAGCTGTGGCAAGAAGGACAACCTGATGGCTGTTCTTGATGGATCTCTTGATGACATCTCCATTCAGATGTCAACATTAGTAGGCACCTACAAAGTCCCACAGGTTTGTTTTTGTGTTTCTCTATCTGGTAAAGTAAGCAGGGTAGTGGTGGGTGGGTAATCGATTCAATCATATCTGCATTTGGTATTCTTGATATGGCTTAAGGATTAATAACAACAAACTATTCTAAGGTGTTCATGAGAACCACATTGGATGTATTAAAAGCTTACATTTTGGACTTGATCTGATCTAAATATAATACACCATTCTTCCTTGTTTCTTCAGATCAGTTATGGAATTGTTTCAGAGGCTCTGAGTGATAAAAGTCAAATTCAATTTTTCCATGGGGTGCTCCCAAGAAATGGGATCCAGTATCCAGGAATTGTCCAACTCCTCCTCCATTTTAGATGGACTTTGATTGGTCTCTTTTCAACAGACACAGAAGAGGGAGAGAATTTCACGAGAACTTTCACTCCAATGCTTGTCAGAAATGGAATCTGTGTCGTTATCTCACAACAATTCCCAATGACTAGACCTACAGAACATCTCAGGGATGCCATCTCTAAATGGAGGAAAGTCAATGTCTTTGTTCACTTCATAGAATTTGTTTCCCTTGAAGATAGATTTCGCCATATCCATATAATAATTGAAGGTTTGTCAGGACCTATTGAAGGGAAAGTCTGGATCACCACAATCATGGAGAAATTGACAATTCCAAGGCAGACACTTTTCAAATATATCCATAGCATTTGGACCTTTGCTTTTCAGGAAAAAAAATGGCCAAATGATGATGCCTTTCCACCCAGTCTTTTTATGGATTCCAAATTTGAAGATCAGTCTTTTCGCTGTTCTTTTTCAAAGCATGTCCTTTCTGTCAAGGGCCGGAGACGATGCACCCAGATAGCATCACTGGACATGCAAAGAAAAAGGACAGAATTCAGGAGAAGGCGGAGCCACGTCGCCGCGTTACAGCTGTAATTTCGGGGCTCCGAAGTTACAGCTGATATCTTCGCCCTGGTCGGTCCTAACGGACCTAAACCGTCCCGTAGAGACGGTGATAGTAAGGGGCGCGTTCTGTCGATCACAGGGACACCGCAAGTCCCTGGTGGATCCAGAAGAAGCCCCTTTACCATCGGCGGAGAGGCAGCCATTAAGCTGCTGAAGCAGGGACAGCTCCGAAAGGAAGAGAAGAAAGAAAGAGAAAGTGTATCGGCTGGTGAGATTTATTTTTTTTATTTGGGATAAGGACACCCTAGAAGAAGAAGGAATCTGTAAGATTTTTGACAGAATTTGATAAGATGGACTTAGTGGCGATTTTTTAGAAGATGTCAAAATGAGGCTTGGCTTTTTACTTTTTTTTTTTTCTAGCGAACTTCTATTGTGATCAGTAATTGTAACCAGACTGGTTTTGTTTTGTTTTTTTCTATAATTACCTTTCCTTTTTGACTGTTTATATTTTTAATAGAGGCTTCCTTTAGTAATTTTTTCTTTTTTTTAAATATACACATATATATATACATATTTTCTTTTTCTATTGGTTTTTTTTTGGGGAGGAAGAAGGGGGAGTGGAGTTGAGAAACTTTGTAACTCTGCAACACTGCCAACTAGAGGCTTGAAAATACTTTACTTGAAGTTGAGAGAACTGTGAGAAACTCTCTCCCAAGGAC
Source organism: Notechis scutatus (assembly GCF_049901735.1). Classification (NCBI taxonomy): domain Eukaryota; kingdom Metazoa; phylum Chordata; class Lepidosauria; order Squamata; family Elapidae; genus Notechis; species Notechis scutatus. The sequence continues at coordinate 15,874,200 of NC_142010.1, read as the reverse complement.
ACTGAGTTGATAAGATAGAGAGAGGAACTCTGGAGAATGTTTTCACAGGTGTCTCTTTGGGATTTTTACAATCAACTGAATGTTTGAAGCTTGGCTTTGAAACTTGTGGAGAAGCCATAATAAGAGCCTTGGATGTTTAAATAAAATGCAGTGTGATTTTTGCTTTACTTGTTGTTAGCTTTTATCCCTCCTCCTTAACCCTATAGTTTTTTGTAATATTTGTACACTTTTGCTTATTACTATTATTATTATTTTTCATTTTTTTTTCTAAAGGGAAAGCCTCAGAATATTGTTTCTTTTTTCCTTCTTTTTTTCTTTTTTGGGGGGGACTTTTGTTTTTTTTATCTTTGTATGTATATACTCTTTTTTTGTGGCCATGTTTTTTTTTTTTTCTTGAGATTTCGCAATTGGATTAAGGTGTGAAGAACCTGAAGAATTTTTCTTTTCTTTTCCTTTTATTATTATTGTTATTTTTTTTTAATATTATTGGGTTTTATTCTCCTTTTGACTATTGCAACTGAGGATTAAGGTCTAGAAGAACCTGAAGAAAGAAATTTTTCTGGTGGCAATTTTTCTTTTTTCCTTGAAACTTTTTTTCCTTTTTAAATTTTGGGCTTTTTGGTTTTTTTTTTTACTGATTTTTCTTTTTTACGTTTTTCCTTTCCCTAATTGGATTATAATTGTTACACTGCCAACTGGATTAAAAGAGTGGGAAGATTCCGAGTTATTCAAATGAGTAAGAAAGTTCTACCTTCTGGCGCATCAACTTCTGCTCCTGCCTCCCCATCAATTGGAGGACGACTTTCAACAATGGCGAAGCAAGATAAAGGACAAACGGATCTAACGACGGTTATGCAAGGAATTCAAGAACTTAAAATGAGTATTGAACAAAGGATGGGGAGTATTGAACAAAAAATTGAAAATATCCAACAGATGATGGCGAAGTATGACGAGAAACTACAAAAAATGGAAGAGAAAGACAATCAAAGAGATGAGAAATTGCAAAAATTAGAAGAGAAAGACAATCAAAGAGATGAGAAAATTGGAAATATTGATGACAGAGTGACAACGCTTGAACAAAACAAGAATGAGATGGTGAAGTGGGAGATGGACAGATCAGAATATTACCTCAGATTTCAAAATATAGAGGAAGAAAAAGGACAAGATCTTGCTGCAGTAATGATAGAAATCTTGGCTGGAGCTTTGGAAATAACAGAGGAAAAAATGATGGATGGAATAGATGAGATATACCGAGTTTTTACAAGATATGCATCGAGGAATAAGTTACCAAGAGAAGTTCATGTTAGATTTACTAAAAATCTATCAGAACGCAGATATTACAAGCGGCAAGAGAGAAGACATTGAAATATGGAGATAAAGAGATTGGGGTTTTAAAACAAGTACCCAGAAAAATTAGAGAGATGAGGAGAGAATATCGTTTCCTGACTAAAGTATTATTGGAAAAGGAGGTGAATTACAGATGGTTGATTCCAGAAGGATTAATGGTTACATGGAAAGAACAGAGATACAGAATTGGCTCAATTGATGAAGCAGAATCGTTTTATAAGGAATTTTTTAAAAGAAGAGAAACAGAGATAGAAGAAGAGACTACCTTAACTGAATTTCAAGAGGACCAAATAGAGATGGGAAAAGAAGAAGGTGCAGTAGGTGGACAAGTGGAGACTAAAGAACAACGTGAAGTAAGATCAACGAGAGCCGTTAGACCTAAATATAAATCATAACTATGGAGGAAAAAAAATTGATTTCTTTGAATATAAATGGACTGAATTCAGCTACTAAAAGAAGGAAAATTTTTCATAAAATAGAGAAATTAAAATTTGATATAATTTGTTTACAAGAAGTACACATTAAAAAACAACATCAACAATTATTGGTGTGACCAAAAATAGGGAAAATTTTTACTTCTTTGGCCCAGTGTAAGAAAAGAGGAGTGGTATTGTATATTAAAGAAACCGTTTCAGCAAAATTGATTTATACTGATGAAGATGGAAGAGTATTAATGGTTGAAATAGTGGATAACAATACAAAGATACTTTTGGTTGCAATCTATGCTCGAATGATAAACAAAAAAGATTCTATAAAAAGTTACATATGAAAATAATTGAACTGGACTACGTTAATATATTTATAATGGGAGATTTTAATGGAATTGTAGACAATGAATTGGACTACACAGTAAAAATAACACGACAAAATAGGAAGATCCTCCCTAAATCCTTTTTTGAAATGATAGAGGAATTAAATCTAAAAGATATATGGAGAGAAAGAAATACTAAAACTCAACAATATACTTTCTACTCGAATAGACATTCATCATGGTCCAGAATAGATATGATCTGGACGTCAACAGAATTATTATCTAATATTCAAGAAATAAATATTGAAACAAGTACATGGGCAGATCACAACCCAATGACAATTAAATGGAAAGGACAAAAAAGAAGATCTAGATGGACATTAAATAATACTATTTTAAAGGAAAAAGATTTTATACAGTGGATGGAAAAAGAACTGGCCTTCTTTTTTAATGAAAACAGAAAAGAAGATACTTCAATACAGAATGTTTGGGACACAATGAAGGCATATGCAAGAGGACTGATAATGGAATACACAAAGAAAAAAAATATTAGAAAGAGGCAAATGATTAAAACTTTAGAAGATGATTATAAAAAATTGGAAAAAGAATTACAGAGAATGCCACAGAAAAAAGATATTAAATTTAAAATGGATATAATTAAACATAAAATGGATCAAACAGAGAAAGAAGAACTGGCGCAAAAAATTAGAAGTGCTAAACAGAACTATTTTGAGGATGCAAACAGACCAGGTAGATGGTTAGCATACAAACTGAGAAAAGAGAAAGAATCAAGGAGAATACCACAGTTAATGGATGAACAGGGTCTAGTCTGTCATGGTAATAAGGAGAAAAAGAGAATTATTCGAGATTTTTATGCGCAATTATATAAGCAGGAGGATTTTGATGAGGGGAAATTAAACAGTATTTACAAAATGCCAACTTACCCAAGATATCTGATGAAACTGGGAAAATGTTGGAAAATCCTATAACAATGATGGAATTAACTGAAGCACTTAATAGACAGAATAACGGGAAAGCACCAGGACCAGATGGTTTCCCGGCAGAATTTTATAAAACATTACAAGAATCACTGAGCATTTCAATGTTAGAAATTATGAATGAAGTTATGATAAATAAGAAAATACCTAAAACATGGTCAGAAGCTTATATTACGCTTATTCCAAAAGAAGGGACTGACCCATCACAAATTAAGAATTATAGACCTATTTCTTTATTGAATGCAGATTATAAAATCTTTGCTTCAATTTTGGCAGAAAGGCTTAAAAATACTTAAATAATTTTATTCATTCTGATCAGAATGGATTTCTACCAAAGAGACAAATTAAAGACAACATGAGAGTAATTTTGGACACTTTGGAATATTATGAGGCACACCCTGAAAAGCAAATGGCTTTGATATTTTTAGATGCTCAAAAGGCATTTGATAACGTGAATTGGAGATTTATGTTATTATTATTGGAACAGATGGGTTTTGCTAGAAAATTTATTCAAGCAATAGAAGCTATATATTATAAGCAAACAGCAAAAGTGATGATAGATGGAGAATTTACAGACTCTATCAATATTAAAAAAGGCACAAGACAAGGATGTCCACTATCCCCTTTGTTATTTGTATTGACTTTGGAAGTATTAAATAGAAATATTAGAGAGGATACAAATATAAAAGGAATGAAAGTTAAAAAGGAGGAATTTAAATTGCAAGCCTTTGCGGACGATTTGGTCTTTATTCTGGAAGATCCTCTAGAGACAGCTTTAAAACTACTGGAAAAGATAGAGACGTATGGTGAGATGGCTGGCTTGAAAATAAATAAAGACAAAACAAAGATTCTGACAAAAAATATGTTATTAAGGCAAAGAGAAGAGTTGGCAGACTTATTGAAAATTCAAGTTACGAATAAAGTTAAATACTTGGGGATAATTTTGACGTCAAGATGTACTACACTGAAAGAGAATAATTATATTAAACTTAAACAGCAGATAGCATCTGACTTGAAAAAATGGGAAATCTACAATTATCTTTGATAGGTAGAATCTCAACAATTAAAATGAATATTTTACCCAGCATTTTATATTTGTTTCAAACAATACCAATTAGGCTTGGTAAAGACTATTTTGATGAATTAAATAAAATGGTGTTGAAGTATATATGGCAAGGTAAGAAAGCGAGAATAAAACTAAAACTTTTACAGGATGCTAGAATTAGAGGAGGATTTGGCCTTCCTAATTGGGAGTTGTATTATCAAGCTGCAAATTTAATGTGGGTTAAAGAATGGATAACGTTAAGAAAGTCTAGATTACTGGCACTGGAAGGACATGATTTATTATTGGGTTGGCATGCTTTTTTATGGTATAAGGGAACTAAATCGCAGGGTTATTTCAGAAGGCACTATATACGGGAATCGTTATGGTTGAATTGGGAGAAAATTAAGAAACAATGTTATTTGAAAATTCCAGTTTGGTTATCAACTATTGAAGCTTTTTCCTATCCCATAATTTATAAGAAGGAACAAACAGTTAGATATGGGGAAATACTGGATGAAAAGGGTGAACTTAAAACGATGCAAAAGCTAGAAGAACAAGATATAAAGATGAATTGGTTTTCATATGCGCAAATACACTCAAGGTATCTTAAAGATTCTAAAACAGAAGGATTCTATGATAAATTGACTGATTTAGATGGGATTTTGACAGGTGCTGATGAAAAAGTGATTAAAAAACTATATAGTTATTTGTTGGAAATTAAATTAGAGGAAGAACAAGTCAAAGAAACAATGATTGTTTGGGGGAAGAACTTTGGATATGGGATTGATTTAGAAAAATGGCAAAAATTGTGGTCTCAAAATTATAAAATGACAATGTCAGTAGCATATAAAAGAAAATTTGTATAAGATGTTTTACAGGTGGCATTTTCCCCCGACAAGAATAGCAAGAATGTTCAAGAATAAATCCGAAAAGTGTTGGAAATGTCATCAGATCCCTGGCTCATATTACCATATGTGGTGGACTTGCGAGGAGGCCAGGAAATACTGGACTAGAATTCGCATATGGTTGGAAGAAATGACAAAAAAACATATAGATTTGAAACCAGAGATTTTTCTATTGGGAATCTTACCTGATACATTTAATAAAAACTTAAAGTATTTGATTGTAAATGTGTTAACAGCGGCTAGGATTGTATTTGCTAGAAATTGGAAGAGTGAGAAAATACCATTAGAGGAAGAAATTATTAAGAAAATATTGGAATGTGCTGAAATGAGTAGATTGACATTTGAAATTAGAGAACAAGAAGATAAACAATTCTATGAAGTTTGGGATCTTTTTTATCAATGGTTAGATAAAACAATATAATAATAGAATATATATATATTTTGGTTTTGATAATATTTTTAGAATATTATATTAAGATAGATTTGGTATGATTTTACGATTTGTTATAAATTAACTAAATTATAGTTATCTCGCTTAAGCATGAATTAGTTAAATTATAGTCAAATGATTGTTTAATAAGGATATTAGGATATATAATTATTGATTGATAATATGAGCTATTATGTAATATAATTATTATGATGACTATGAAATAGATGCACAAAAAGAAGTGATAAACCAACCGATACACTGTCTGTAAATTTATGAAGAATGATGATGTTCTTATGTTATGTTTTATGTTTTATGTGTTTTTATTTGTTGTTAAAATCAATAAAACTTTTTAAAAAAAAAAAAAAAAAGAAAAAGGACAGAATTCAGATAAAAAATGAGCACCGGTTTTACAGTGTTTTTAAGACTTTGGCTCATGTCTTGAATGTTGCATATTCCTCAATATCTAGGAGGAGAAAAATGGAGGAGAAAGAGAGATTAGAGGCACCAAGGCTAGAACCATGGCAGGTATGCGGTCCTGAAAAGGATCCATCAAACCTAGTTCCTATTTAGAAAAAATAATCCAATGCTGATGTAGGGGAACCATTTCAACTTACTTGTTCTTCCAAACACCAATAGGTTTGGTCAAGCTGAGGCCAGATTTAGCTCACAAGATCATATTCCAAAGAGCTGACACCGTGATAATTATATTTGGATATTAAACACTGCTATTATAAAAGAATATAAAATGTATACATTGTAAATAAATTCCTGTATTTATAGGTTTGTAATTAGGATGATAGAACTTTACATTAATAAATTTCAACCAAACCTGGGAGCATTTAGCCCAACCCCTCCTCACTGCAGGAATCCAATTAAAGCTTTTCAGACTGATGGCTGCTCAGTCTTTGCATTTAGCCGTGGTGGCACAAAGGTTAGAGTGCAAGTATTGCTAGCTAACTGACTGCTCAGTGCCAGGAGTTTGATCTTGACCAACTCAAGGTTGACTCAGCCTTGCATCCTTCCAAGGTTGGTAAATGGGTACCCAGATTGTTGGGGGCAATATGCTGATTCTATGAACCCCTTAAAGAGGGTTGCAAAAGCACTGTGAAGTGGTATATAAGTCTAAGTGCTACTGCTATTTAGGCAACTAATGAAGGGGGAGGGATTGAACATCTCTTCTTCACTGGCTCAGCTTTAAAATTGCTCCGCCTTTTAGAACTTCTCAAGTTGCTTTCAAAATCCCTGGATGTTTGAATTCTAGTTCCATCTCTTTCTGGAGAAGAATGAGTTTTACAATTTTTCTTGGGAAAAATTGTACTTGGACCAAAATGGAAATCTAGCAGCAGATCTGAATATCATAAGTTGGTTGCTTTTCCCCAAGGAGGATCCCATTGTTAAGCTTGGATTCCCCAACGGGTGTTAAGGAAAACAAACTAAACAGAATGTACAGCGAAGTCAGATAGAAAGACAGGTAAATGTGTGAGATAAGTTTTCTAGTTAACACGCAGTAAAAATACAGATACGCTTGTTTATTCCATTTAAGAATTATAGCATAGTCATTATAAACAGTCCATTAGTCATATACCAAATTCAGTCAAGTCTTGTCGAGGATACTATAATTGCAAAGTCCGTGTTGAATAGCCAGTGTCAGTACACATATAATAAATCTGTCAAAAACTTATCTTCTCTCCGTTGAGAAATATCTTCAAAGTAATCCAACACTTCTTCTCCTCCCCGATCCAGCAAGAACGCAGTCTTCAATAAGCCAGCCAGTAAGAGCCAGAGAGTGCCTTGCTGCTTATATAGTACTTTTACAGCTGCACCCTTAATTACATTCCTTTAGCTTAAAGTCACATACACTTTATCTGACAAACCATGATTCATCATTTTATTATCTTTACCCAAAAGTTAGGGTAAAACAATGTTATCCCTAACATTCTCCCCTTTTGGGTAATAATAATAATATTACAATAATATAACCATTTACACCTTTAAATAATAATTGTCACAACTCTCTTTAAATTTTACAACACCTTGTGCTTTTGTAAACTGGTCTGCAATATTTTCTTCCATCATGCAATACTCTAGTTTAATTAGACCATTTTTAACAGATTCTCTTACATTTAAGTATCTTAAATCAGTATGCTTTGATCTAGTCTTTACAGCAATATTAGTAGCTAATTGTATAGCTGCCTGGTTGTCCTCGTATACAATAATAGAATCTTTAACAGTTATACCCATGTCTAATAATAATTGTTTGTACAGAATTAAGTCAGTGCATAGTAATGACAGACATGAAAATTCTGCTTCGATCGTTGACAAGCTAATATGCTGTTGTCTGATTGACCTCCACCCTATTAGTGTCTTACCAAATAATATAACCATCCCAGATGTTGCTTTTCTAGTATTTATGTCAGTTGCAAAACTTGCATCTGCATAGGCACTAAGAATCAAATCACCTTTTGGCTCTAGATACAATGCATGATGCATTGTTCCTTTAAGATATCTTAAAATTCTCTTTAATGCTTGCCAATGACATTGATGTGGATCATTATTAAATCGTGCCAGCTGATTAATACTATAAGCTATATCTGGCCTAGACCAATTGCTTATATATGATAAGCTACCAATCAAAGATTGATATATGGTCTTATCAAATTTGGGACTTTGAGCATCAATTTTGCAAATTTCCTGACTCATTGGAGTCTTTGCAGGCTTACAAAGTTCCATTTTATATAATTTAATTAATTGGCAAATTTTATCCTCTTGAGATATCTTAAATCCTTTTGTGGTTTTAATAATTGTCAATCCTAGATACTTTTTAATTTCACCTAAATGCTTTAATTTTATTCTTTTGGCTAATAATGAAATAATCTCAGTAGCTTCATTATTGGTCTTAGTAATCAAAGCAATATCATCTGTAAATAATAACAATAATGACACCGTTCCATTATTTTCTCTTTTAAACATACATGGATCTGCTAAACCAGATTTAAACCTTATATTGTTTAATTCTTTCACAATATATTGGTTCCATTCATAGCCAGATTGTTTCAATCCATATAAACTCTTCTTGAGTTTCCAACAATCATTGCTATTTACTTTATTATCTTTTATACCAACTGGTTTTTTCAAATATATTGTATGCTGCAATGGTGCATGCAGATATGCAGTTTCTACGTCTAAATGGTTAACTATATAATTATTCTTAGCTGCCCATACTAGAGCTGCTCTTAAAGTTGTAGCCTTAAGATTTGGTGCAAATACCTCATCATAGTCAAATACATTTTGATTAAATCCTTGTGCTACTAATCTAGCTTTATAAGTTACTTTCCCATTATTTCCAGTCTTTACTTTAAATATCCATTTGCACCCAATGGATTTTTCTCCTGGAGGTAATTTGGTTTCTTCATAAACCTTCATTTCCTTTAATGAATTTAACTCTTTTTCCATTGCCTTTTGCCAATTCTCCTGATCCTTAGCAGGATACATTTTAAGTTCATCTATGCTAGTAGGAACTTTATTTACTTGGCAAACAATACTGGCCTGATATCTATCAGGTGGTTTGGTTATACGCGTTGTGCGTCTAGGTATAACTGGACTTACAGGTGGACTTTCTTTTATTTCCTGTTCTTGACTATCTATCTCTTCTTGATCAATTATTTCCTCTTGATCTGATTCTATTTGCTCTTCATGGACTTCTTCTTTAATTGGACTTTTCTTATAACTAGTCTTTTCTTTCTGCCTCTTATAGGGTTCTATAATAACATCATTATCTGAATCCTGCTCTAATCTATTCCATCCTATATGTTCTAGGAATTGTGCACTAGCACTGCAGTATACTCTAGATGTACCTGGTTCCCAGAATCTATAAGATCTATGGTTTGATTGATATCCAACATAAATTAATCTTTTAGCTCTACGTTGTCCTTTGTGCCTGAGTTGTGTAGGGATATGCACCCATGCTGGTGCACCAAATGTGTGAATATAACTCAAATCAGGTTTCCTACCATGCCACAGAGTGAATGGTAATTTACCTGTTGTTGAATTAACAACATTGTTTAATATGTGATTCCCACACATTATAGCTTCTCCCCACAAATTGTCAGGTAATCCAGAATCAGATAACATTGTCCTTCCCATTGATTGCAGTGTTTGGCCTCTTCTCTCTATAAATGCATTATGTTGAGGCCTATATGGTGCAGACTTTTTATGTTGAATACCTGCCATTCTAAGTCTATTCTGGAATTTATTATTTGTAAATTCCGCACCATTATCTGTTATAAGAGTTACTAGTTTCTTTTTAGTTTTCCTCTCTGCAAATTTTAACCAATTAAAGAAATTTGTATACGTTTCAGTTTTTCTCTTCATTAAAAAACAGAAACCATACCTAGAATAGTGGTCCATAATGCTTAATATGTATCTAGCACCACCTACACTTGGCTTTTTAGGACCTATTATATCGGCAAATACTACCTCTAAAGGCTCTTTGGTAGTAAATCCATCAACTCTATTTGCCGGTATAACTTTGCTTTTGTTTTGATTACAAGCAGAACATTGCAAATACTTATTACAAGGTTTCAAACTTATTCCTTTAGATAGTTGAACAGTTCTCTTAATCATTTTAAAATTTAAATGACCTAACCGTCGGTGTAACAAGTGAATACATTCATCATGAGGTTTCATATTATCATAAACTGTGTTAGCCACTTCTAAACCATTATCATTTAACACATATAATTCACCTCTTAAAGATGCAGTAATTTTCTTACCTTCCTTTTCAATTAAACAAGTATCTGCCCTAAAGGTAACTATGTATCCTAATCTAACCAACATTCTAACTGAAAGCAAATTAAATTTAAGTTGAGGTACATATAACATTTTTACGTTCTCATTTATATAAGAACAATGAGCTATACCTTCACCTTTTGCCTTCATGTTCCATCCGTTTGCTAATGAGATATGTTGTGAACTCTTGGACATTTTTACAAATTTTTTGTTATCATTTGTGGGACGCACCACTGTCAACCACCCATAAATTATTTTTTACAACTCCATTAATATACATGGCTAACTCATAATTCTTATTTCTTCTTTGATGGCTTACAGCATTCTGGCTTGCATTCTGGCGCTTTGGTTTCTTACAAAATCTTGCAAAATTTCCTCTCCCTCCACAATTAAAACACTTTTTAATTGCGTATGCAGTAGGAGCTTCATTATTTTCCTTTTGAGGTTGCTCCCTCCTTAACTGATCTCTTTCAAGCCTTCTTCTGGCCTCTTCAATCAATCTGCCAGTGATATCAGTTAAAGTTAGGCTTTCTTTAGGCAATATTTCAAGGGAAGTTACGTAGTCATCAAAACTTTCGTCTAATGAAGATAGTATTATGTAGACCTGGTGTAGCTCAGAGAAAATTAACTCCTTCTCATGAAGTTCTTGGAAAATGCTTTTCATAGTGTTTAAATGACTCAGCATATCACCATTCTTTTGGAGATACGTCTGGAAAAGCTTCCGTGTTAGATTTATGTGAGCACCAACGTTATCTCTGACATAAATCCTCTTCAGTTTTTGCCAACACCCAACAGCAGTTTGCTCTCCACGTATATGAACAAGCTGCTGATCAGTTAATGTTAATCCTATGATGCAAAGTGCTTGTTCATTTTTCTGTTTAAATTCTTCTATCTTTTGACTATCTTCCTCATCTTCAGAATCCCATTCTTCTACGTTTGGTGGGTTTTCAATTATGTTCCACAGACCTTCTCTTCGTAGAAGTAGACTACATTTCATAGACCATGAAACATAGTTTGTTCCATCCAGCTTGGATATAAGGGACAAACTTTGTAGACTGACTTGTGCCATGTTTCACTATATGGATATAAAACTATAATTGATAAAACACAGCTGTCTGTTTACTGTAACGTGTAACAACACAAAAATCTCACTTTTTACATAAACCTGTTTTTATCCTAGTTAAACTGACTTTGCAGTCTCTCTGGGCCCATAACCAGTGTTAAGCCTGGATTCCCCAACCGGTGTTAAGGAAAACAAACTAAACAGAATGTACAGCGAAGTCAGATAGGAAGACAGGTAAATGTGTGAGATAAGTTTTCTAGTTAACACGCAGTAAAAATACAGATACACTTGTGCTATCAAAAATATTGTTTATTTCATTTAAGAATTATAGCATAGTCATAAACAGTCCATTAGTCATATACCAAATTCAGTCAAGTCTTGTCGAGGATATTCTAATTGCAAAGTCCGTGTTGAGTAGCCAGTGTCAGTACACATATAATAAATCTGTCCAAAACTTATCTTCTCTCCGTTGAGAAATATCTTCAAAGTAATCCAACACTTCTTCTCCTCCCCGATCCAGCAAGAACGCAGTCTTCAATAAGCCAGCCAGTAAGAGCCAGAGAGTGCCTTGCTGCTTATATAGTACTTTTATAGCTGCACCCTTAATTACATTCCTTTAGCTTAAAGTCACATACACTTTATCTGACAAACCATGATTCATCATTTTATTATCTTTACCCAAAAGTTAGGGTAAAACAATGTTATCCCTAACACCCATCAAAGAACAAGTGGCGAGTTTTGAAAGACAGAGGCTTATTATCAACCAAGATGCTCTTTCACGGCTAAAGTTGCTCAACAAGGTGATTGAAAATATTGGCAACTTTTCTCTGTCTGTATGGTTGGTGTTAGTGTCCCCTGAAAGAGCAGGCTCAGATATTTTTAAGAGCCCATATCTGACCAGAGTTATCTATGCCCCACTGGGATAGGCTCGTGCTGTTAGGAAGGTGATCTCAGGTGCTCTGGCAAAAAGTAAACCCAATGACTTGTCTGATGTGAGATAATGCCTTAATCTAGAAAAATGGACTGAAAATGACTGACACCCCCTCCTTCTTGAAACTTGAAATAATGATGGCCAATTTATAATGAAATGCTACTTAGATTTAGCCTTTGGCTTGTGAGCCATGTAAAAACCTCTTGAATGAAATTGTTTATCTTGAATGTCAGCTACCTTAAGTCTCCCTTTGAAACAAAGAATTCTCCAAATTTTAGTAATAACAAAAATGTGGGTCTGTCTCTTCATGTCATTCAACTGTAGTTCTAATTTTGGGAAACAGTAGAGGACAGGTGGTTCTGGAATGCTATGGTTCTTGGGCGCTCAAGGAGTTGGACACATCTAGCAATTAACAACAAAAGTGTAATTCTTCAATGGAAAGGACCTTGTCTTGGGCCTTAGAAATATACCTTTCCCACACAGGGCTCCTACTCATGTCTCATGTGCTGCAACAAAAGATGCCCGACTTATTCTTTTTGAGTGACATGTTCTCATGATTTCATCTCTACTCATCCTCACTGTAGTTTTACAAACTAGGCAGTAATGTTTAGTCTTATTTCAATAGCATGGCAGCTATATGAATTGAAAATATAAATGTACAGATATAACTAAATAATACCTCATTTGAAATTGACAGCCCTAGTATGGAAGGAATTGTTTCTTTATATCTTAACTGGAACAAGGATTTGGATTATTTTCAAAGGGGAGTGGCTTTGCAATATTTTATGTTTTCCTGATCTACAGGTGAAACTCGAAAAATTAGAATATCGTGCAAAAGTTCATTTATTTCAGGAATGCAACATAAAAGGTGAACCTAATATATGAGATAGACTCATGACATGCAAAGCAAGATAGTTCAAGCCGTGATGTTTCATAATTGAGATGATTATGGTTTACAGCTCGTGAAAACCCCAAATCCACAATCTCAGAAAATTAGAATATTGTGAAAAGGTTCAATATTCTAGGCTCAAAGTGTCCCACTCTAATCAGTTAATTAAGCCATAACACCTGCAAAGGGTTCCTGGGCCTTTAAATGGTCTCTCAGTCTGGTTCAGTAGGAATCACAATCATGGGAAAGACTGCTGACCTGACAGTTGTGCAGAAAACCATCATTGACATCCTCCATAAGGAGGGAAAGCCTCAAAAGCTAATTGCAAAAGAAGTTGGATATTCCCAAAGTGCTGTATCAAAGAACATTAATAGAAAGTTATGTGGAAGGGAAAAGTTTGGAAGAAAAAGGTGCACAAGCAGCAGGGATGTCCGCAGCCTGGAGAGGATTGTCAGGAAAAGGCCATTCAAAAGTGTTGGGGACTTTCACAGGGAGTGGACTGAGGCTGGAGTCAGTGCATCAAGAGCAACCACACACAGACGGATCCTGGACATGGGCTTCAATGAACAACAAACAACGTCAGAAACATTTTATCTGGGCTAAAGAAAAACAAAACTGGTCTGTTGCTCAGTGCCAAAGTCCTCTTTTCTGATGAGAGCAACTTTTGCATCTTATTTGGAAACCAAGGACCCCGAGTCTGGAGGAAGAATGGAGAGGCACACACTGCAAGATGCTTGAAATCCAGTGTGAAATTTCCACAGTCTGTGTTGATTTGGGGAGCCATGTCCTCTGCTGGTGTTGGTCCACTGTGCTTCATTAAGTCCAGGGGCAACGCAGCCATCTACCAGGAGATTTTGGAGCACTTCATGCTTCCTTCCGCAGATGAGCTTTATGGGAATGCTGACTTCATTTTCCAGCAGGACTTGGCACCTGTCCACACTGCCAAAAGCACCAAAACCTGGTTCAATGACCGTGGGGTTACTGTGCTTGATTGGCCAGCAAACTCACCTGACCTGAACCCCATAGAGAATCTATGGGGCATTGCCAAGAGAAAGATGAGAGACATGAGATCGAATAATGCAGAAGAGCTGAAGGCCGCTATTGAAGCATCCTGGTGTTCCATAAAACCTCATCAGTGCCACAGGCTGATAGCTTCCATGCCACGCCGCATTGAGGTAGTAATTGCTGCAAAAGGGGCCCAAACCAAGTACTGAGTACATATGCATGCTTGTACTTTTTAGAGGTCCGATATTGTTCTGTTATGTCTCACCTGTGCCCACGAGGTGAGAGTCCAAGTTTCCAAAGGAATATAAACAAGCAGACAAGACCAGTAACGACAGGGTTAAATTCCTTTGGCTGGAGAAGTCCTTGGCAGTCTCCCACGAGCTGCCTGCCAGGTCTGATAATAAAACAAGAACATTAATCACAGGCAAACTCCACACACAGAATTTGTCAAAGCTTCAATCCCAAATTAACAAATTGTCCCGAACGAGAATCCAGAGCTAACATGCCCACTTTTATTCCCTGAGGGGCATGTCAGTCTCTCATCTCAGTCCCTGATTTGTCCTTTCCTTCTGCATTGCATCTCACGCCTATGCCCACGTCTTTGCCTCGCATCAAACCAACATTCCTCAGTTTGATCCTCAGCCAGGGGCTCCGCTACGCTCTTCTGATTATCTACCAACACCTGAGGCACAACCAGGGAGGAAGGTCCTGGGGAGGAAGGCAACTCCAAATGCAAAGCAGGCTCAAACCTCAGAGCCAAATCCTCCTCTTCCTCATGGCTCAAGTCTGTGTCCTCCAGCAAAGCAGGCTCAAACCTCAAGGCCAAATCCTCCTCTTCCTCATTGCTCAAGTCTGTGTCTTCTAACAGAGCAGGCTCAAACCTCCGAGTCACAACACTATCCCTCACCGTAGGGCCCTTCCCCCGAGTCTGATGATCCGGATGTGGTTTCAATGGAAACTGTTCATGGAATCTCTGGATAAGGTCCGGGGCATGAACCGTGGAAGCATCCACCCAGGAAAGAGCCTCCGGTCCATCCCCTAGCCTCTCGATGAAGTATTGAAATCGTCCTTTCAGCCAGCGAGAATCCCGAATGCTGACCACCGTGTCGTCAGCAGCGGGATCATCGCTGGGTACAGATGGAGAAACCGTACCAGCGGGGGAACAGAGAGCACACGATGGGGCTTCAGGAACCAGAAGGGAATGGTGGAAGACAGGATGAATGCGCATGGAGCGGGGTAGGGTGAGCTGATAAGCAACGGGATTAATGACCACCTCGATAGGGAAGGGACCGATCAAGTGATGGTCCAACTTCTTGACTGGACAGTCGACCCGTAGATGCTTCATGGATAACCACACCCTGTCTCCAACAGCCAACGGAGGCGTCGCCCAACGCGAACGATCCGCGAAACTTTTGTAGTCTGCCTTAGCCCGTTCCAATTGCTGTGAAGCCAATTGGTGAACCGAATGCAGTTCCAACCAAAAGTCCCACGTCTTGGGAACCGGGGAATCCAAGATCGACAATGGGAAAAACCTCGGATGGAAACCCACATTTGCGTAAAAAGGTGTCACGTGAGTGGAGGTGTGCTGAGAGTTATTGAAGGCAAACTCCACCAAAGGGAGGTAAGTCACCCAATTGTTCTGTTGGTGGTTAACAAAACATCGTAAATATTGGGCGAGGATGCCAATCACCTTCTCCATCCCACCATCAGTCTCCGGATGGTGCGCCAATGCCAAGCACACCTGCACCTGCCATCCGGTCATCAGGCTCTTCCAAAATTGCGTGGTAAACTGGACACCGTGATTCGAAACCACCCTGTCCGGCAGACCATGCAGACGAAACACGTGTTGCAAGAATAACTGGGCAGTAGTACGAGCCGACGGTAACCTCTGACAGGGGATAAAGTGAGCCATCTTAGTTAACATATCAACCACCACGAGCACCATCGTATACCCTGACGAAGAGGGCAAATGTGTAATAAAGTCTATGGAAATTGCCCCCCATGGTCTGTCCGGAGTCGGCAGTGGTTGAAGGAGACCAGGAGGTGCACCCATCGCAGCTTTTGCTTGCCGGTACGGTACACAGGACGCGACGTAGGCGTAGAAATCATGTCGGACTCGAGGCCACCAAAAAGTCCATGTGACAAGATGAAGGGTCTTAAAAAATCCAAAATGGCCAGCAGCAGAGTTGTCATGACAATGAGTCATGATGAGGGCTCTAAGTGTCCTTGTGGACACGTACAATCGGCCCCGATGTCGTAGTAAGCCCTCCTCCAGAGTCCATGGCGAATCAGGTCCAATTTCCTGCATTCTCTGCTGTGACCAAGCGTCTAAGCGCTGCGCCTCTCGTATCCAACTCCGCAAATCCACCGGTTCCTGGATAACCGCCAAAGATTCCAGTGGCAGCACCGTACGTGGAGGAAGAGGGTCCTCGGCAAATGATCCGTCCGAACCTCCACCTTGTGCCAAGCCCCCTCAAGGTGATGTCGCCAGGTCTCAAACGCAGCCTTGATAGCCAGCAACTCTTTTTCCCAGATAGTATAGTTGCGCTCGGAAGGGGTGAGTGTCTGAGAATAGTAAGCGCAGGGAAAAAGAGGGGCGCCATCCTCTGGGGCTTGCAACAACACAGCCCCAATAGCCACGTTGGACGCATCTGTCTCCACCATAAATGGATGATGTGGATCAGGATGCCTCAGGATAGGTTCTGCAACGAAGGCCTTCTTAAGAGCCTCAAATGCCTGTTGCTGCGGGCCCCCCCACTGGAATGGGACCTTCTTTCTAAGGAGCTGAGTGATGGGATCCATCAGCTTGGCAAAACCCGGGATGAAGGTCCGATAATAATTAGTGAACCCCAAGTGATGTTGAACGTCTTTCACTCGACGAAGGGGTTCCCAACTACACAAAGCCTCCACCTTACGCGGGTCCATGGCAATGCCTACGGGAGAGATGATGTGCCCCAAGAATTCTATGGAAGTCTGGAAAAAGAGGCATTTCTCCAGCTTCGCATAGATTGATGCTCCCGAAGACGTTGCAATACCTGCCGAACTTGTTGAATATGGTTTTTCCTGGACATAGAATAAATCAAAATGTCGGCCAGGTACACCACCATGAACCGATCGAGCATGTCCTGGAACACGTCGTTCATCAGGTGCTGGAAGACCGCAGGGGCATTGGTCAACCCGAACGGCATCATGGTGTATTCAAAATGGCCATATCGGGTGCCAAACGCCATCTTCCATTCGTCCCCCTCTTGCATCCGCACCAGGTTGTAGGCCCCTCGAAGATCGAGCTTGGTGAAGACAGTAGCCTCCCGTAACCGCTCCATCAACTCTGGAATGAGCGGCAAGGGATAACTATTCCGCACCATAATGGCGTTCAACCGGCGGTAGTCACAACACAAGCGCAAGTCCCCCGTCTTCTTTTTAACAAAAAGAACAGGAGCGGAAAGAGAGGATGACGACGGCCGGATAAACCCCCGGGCCAAATTCTTTTCCAAGAAATCACGAAGGGTGGCCAATTTGGTCTCAGACATAGAATACAGGCGTCCCTTGGGTAGTGGGGCATCGGGCAGAAGGTCCACGGGACAGTCATAGGGTCAATGCGGGGGTAACCGATCCGCCTCCTTCTCACTAAATACATTGGAGAAATCGGAGAGTTCAGGAGGTACGGAGACGGCAGGGTCAGCAATGTCCTGGCCAGCACAGGTGTGTCGTAAATGGTCCATGCACTGGAGACTCGGGAACGAAATGCCGTTCTGTGACCAAGCCACCAGAGGATCGTGTAACCGTAGCCAGGCCATACCAAGGACCAAGGGGAGATGGAGGTCTGCAGTGATGTAAAAACTAATCGCCTCCTCATGGTCCCCAATAACCAGGTGCAACGGCTGGGTAGCGAAACGAATGGACCCAGCATGAAGCTCCCGCCCATCAATCATTTCCACCTTGATTGGAGGCTCCACCGCAACCAAAGGGACGTCAAAATGAGTTGCAAAGGCCTGGTCCATGAAACTGGTCGTAGCCCTCGAGTCCACCAACGCAAATGCAGGAATCCCCTCCGAACGGGACGGCAAGACAACCCGAGTGTCTAAAAGTAAATGGCAAGGGGGTCCAGAGTCCACCTCCACTACTTTGGGCGGTTGGTTGATACGTGTGGGAATAAACTTTGACTTGAGTATTGGGTAATGATTAGTCTAAGACCTTATACATACATGTCTGCCTAAAGGTCACTGAGATAAAGCAAGGAAATTAAAAGCAAACACCAGAAACAATTAAGCAGCTCAGACAAGTATAAACAATTCTATGTACTATATCTAATTATTGTAATCCACAATGTGAATGCTTACTATGTACAAAATTCTCAATAAAAGGGAGCACTGGAATTTGCTCTAAACTCCCATCCCGAGTACACACGCTTGTGTCTCATTCTTTCCATGGGAGACCACCACAAGTGGTGACCCCGACGTGATCCACTGCAGGTGGTACGTGTCCGGACCTCTGTGTTTCTTCGCCTGGAATAGGTAAAGTACGTACTTAACTATTGCTGGACAATAGGATTTTTTCAGGAAGCATGGGGGGAAAACTTTCTCAGCCACAGGAACAGCATGTTAGTGAGCTGCTGAAGTTAGTCAGGACAAACCTCTTTATCTTTAAACCCTCTGGGGGGGGGAGCAAATAATTCTTTCAAAAGGTAATGTGAAAGAGCTGCTGCAAGAGATCTGGCGGCAATGTCCCTGGTATCCAGAGAAGGGAGCTTTAAAGTTAGACACGTGGAGGAGAATTGGAACTATCCTTCATGAAGAGCCACGGGCAACAGCTGAAATTTTGATATATTGGAAGGTTGTTATGACTGCTTTAGAGACCCAGCAACAACCTCTTTTAAAAACTTTAGTAGAACCTCCTCCTTATAAAGGAGTTGTGTTGCACCCTCCTACCCCAAAACTGGAGTATGTTTCCTCACCCCCAACAGCACCTACTCCAGTGGATGAGAAAATCCAAACAAAAATGGGAAAAGTTCAAGCAATGATGCATCAGGCTTTCAATGAGGGGAAATTAGAGCCTGATGAGATTCCCCAGATGAATTTGTTTCCAGTCAATAGGCAAGTAGATGCTCAAGGCAATCTGCAGACTGAATGGGTTCCGATTCCTTTAGCAGTTCTTAGGGAAATTAAAAAAGCAGTTAAAGATTATGGTATTCAAAGTCCTTTTACTAAGGGGCTTCTGACAAGTTTGGCTACCTCACGCATGATTCTGATAGTGACTGGAAAGATTTAATGAGAATGATATTGAGCTCTACTCAGTATGTGGTTTTTGATTCAGAATATCAAAGGGAAGCTGTCACTAGGGGAAGGAATTTGGGGGGGCTGTATACACCAGACCAAATCTATGGGGCAGGCTTGTTTGAATCCACTGCTGATCAAGCTGCTAATTTGCCTGATCATGTATTTCCAGTGGTTATGGCAGCTGTCCTTGGGGCATTGTCCCGCATCCAGGATGTGGGAACCCCGGCACGGTCTTTTTCTCAAATTAAGCAAACAGCATCTGAGTCTTATAACAATTTTGTGGAAAGGCTACAATTGGCTATTACCAGACAAATCTCTAATGAGGAAGCTGCAAAAGAACTTTTGCTGAAATTGGCAGTTGAAAATGCAAACGCTGACTGCAAGCGTATCTTACAGCCTTTGGTGGCTAGAGGTGAGGTTACTCTGGCTGATCTGTTAAAGGCATGTGCAGTGGTGGGTTCTCAGGCTTACAACATGGAGACTTTGGCTATGGCATTACAAAAAGGGATGAAACCTACAGGGAATTGTTTTAATTGTGGGAAGCCTGGCCATTTTAAAGCCCAGTGCTGTGCCCTGGGGGAATGGCATTTAACAAAACCAAAAATAGGGACGTTCGCCGAAGACGGTCTGTCCAAAATGCAAAAAGGGTTTCATTGGGCAAATCAATGTCGCTCTGATCAGAACCAAAATCCAGGAAACTAAATTTGGGGCGTGCAGCTAGCCCCGCTCCCAAGGCTGTCACAAAAGCATCGCCTGCAATTACTGGGAGTGCAGGTTTGGGTTTAAAAATGTTGAACTCAATTGATGTGACTTTTCCTAATCAAGTGTACATTGAGGACACTCAGTTGCATGGGCCACTGCCAGAAAAAACAGTGGGATTGGAACTTCCCAGGTCTTCTGCATCAGAAAAAGGTTTTTTTGTTATTCCAGGAGTTATTGATCAAGATTATAGAGAGGTTATTAAGATACAATTGTACACTGATACTCCTACATCATTAATGGCCGGTGACTCTATTGCCCAGTTATTATTGCTTCCATACATTCCTATGAATCCTTTAATTGGGATCCCATGAACTGGCGGTTTTGGGTCCACTGAAATGGCCAGTTCTCCAGTTGCTGCAGAATTGCTAGCGCTGACAAAAAATTTGACTACAGACCAACCAAAAATGACAATTGAAATTCAAGAAAAATCATTTTCTGGCCTTATAGATTCGGAGCAGATGTCTCTGTGATACGCCAAAAGGAATGGCCAAATGAATGGGCGCTTGAGGACTCTCCGGCTGTTCTTGGAGTGGGTGGTATGCAGTTTGCAAGAAGTAGTGTACATTGGTTGAAGGCATTGCATAGAGAAACTGGTGAGACTGCAAGGATTCAACCTCTTGTGTTGCCCCTGCATATAAACTTGTGGGGTAGAGATTTACTGTCACAGTTCCGCACAAAAATTGTTATTGGATAATGGAAAAATTACAATTGTTAACCTCTCAGCCAGTCTGGATTGACCAATGGCCACTTCCAAAAGAAAAGCTTACAGCTTTACATCAATTGGTAGCTGAGCAGCTACAATTAGGACACATTGAGCCAACTTCTAGTCCATATAACACTCCAGTATTTGTTATTAAAAAGAAAAATGGAAAATGGAGATTTTTGCATGATCTGAGAACCATTAACTCCATCCTTCAACCAATGGGAGCGTTACAATGTGGTTTGCCTAATCCTAACCTGATCCCACGCAATTGGGATCTAGTTGTAGTAGATTTACGGGATTGCTTCTTTTCTATCCCTTTGCCTGCAGATGACAAGAAATTATTTGCCTTTACCGTACCTGAGTTGAATAACAATGCACCTACCTTTCGTTACCAATGGAAGGTTTTGCCACAGGGAATGCTAAACAGTCCAACGATGTGCCAGTCATATGTTCGAATGGCTCTGGCTCCATTCAGAACCTCTCATCCTGGGTGGAAGGTTTACCATTACATGGATGATATTTTAATTGCAGCTCCCAGCCCACCGGGAACAGTTAAGGCAGCGTTACCTTGCCTTAAAGAGGTATTATTACAATTTGGACTTCATATTGCCCCAGAAAAATTCAAAGTCAAACGCCATATGCCTACTTAGGGCATAAGGTCCTTGCAACATATGCTCATCCGGTCATTCCGGAAATCAAAATTGAGGAAAAAATTTCTCTAGTAAAATTACAACAAATACTAGGAACAATTAACTGGGTTAGACCCTACCTGGGGTTAACTACAGCGGTACTCCAGCCCTTGTTCTTTGCCCTAAAGGGCTCTGCGAGACCGGATTCTGCTATAACCCTATCAGCAGAACCAAGGAAGGTACTGACACATGTAAATGCGGCTTTAACGCAGCGTTGGGTTGATTGATGCATTCCTGATACTCCATTTGCTTTGGCAATTTTACAAACCCCAGCCTTGCCTACTGCAGCTTTATTTCAATTACATGAAGCGCAGGTTTATATCATTGAATGGTTGCATTTGCAAAACACTCCCAGAAAAACAGTTTCTACTATGGCTATGCTTTATAGTGAGTTAATCATCAAAGGCCGAAATCGCAGTATGCATTTATATGGCATAGATCTAGTTCAGTTATTTTTACTTATCTCCCTCACTTTGTGGGAAACTTGGTATAGTCAATCCATTGAATTGCAAATTGCTCTTGAAAATTGGCCAGGGAAGATTTCTTGCCACACCCCCAGTGACCCTCATTTCCAGTTGCTTCGAAACTTATCTGTAAATTTTAATTCAGTTATTGCTAAGCAGCCAGTTGAGAGAGTGACCGTTTATGCGGACGGTGGTAAGACCTACGGCGCTTGTGCATGGAGACAGGAAGGGGTATGGAAAACAAAGATTACCTCTCCTCAGCAATCAGCACAAAGGGCTGAATTAGCTGCTGCTATTTTGGCCTTACAGGAATTTGCACAAGAACCGCTAAAT
This sequence comes from Notechis scutatus, assembly GCF_049901735.1. Lineage (NCBI taxonomy): Eukaryota > Metazoa > Chordata > Lepidosauria > Squamata > Elapidae > Notechis > Notechis scutatus. Next base: position 15,851,818 of record NC_142010.1, on the reverse strand, counting down.
CTTATTGTAGATTCTCTTTACGTTTATCAATTGATACTTAACATTGAATTTGCTTATCTTTCTCCTTCTGTTGATGCTAATCTTATGAGTTTGTTTTTAGCCCTGCAAAGCTGTCTTCATTCTCGCACACATTTTCTGCATATCGCACACATTCGCAGCCACCAGCCACTTTCCGGGGAGCTGCAGGAAGGGAATGACGTGGCTGACGCAGCAGCCTCGGCCATGTCCTGTCTCTCGCTTTCTCCTGTTACTCCATGGGACTCACATAGCTATTTTCATCAAAATGCCAAAGCTCTTTGTAAACAATTTGGTCTCACTGCTGCAGAAGCTGCAGCTATTATTCAGCAATGTCCTAGTTGCAGTGCTCAATCCACTACTCTTCCTCAAGGAGTAAATCCTCGGGGAACATCTGCTTGTCAGCTATGGCAGATGGATGTCACACAACACCCTCCTTTCAAACCATGGCACCATCTGCATGTCACCGTTGATACCTATTCAGGATTTATTATGGCAACACCTCAACGAGGAGAGGCTACAAAACATGTAATCAACCATTGTCTCCGTACCTTCACACATGTGGGGGCCACCAATGGAGATCAAAACCGATAATGGCCCTGCTTACATTAGCACCGCCTTTGCGGAATTTTGTCATCGATGGTCAATTATACATAAATTTGGCATTCCCTACAATTCCACTGGTCAGGCCATTGTGGAATGAACTAATCAGACGCTCAAACAAGCACTCCTTCACATAAAAACAAAAACGGGGGAAGTGGATGGATATGGCTTGCCTTACATACAAAACATTCTTAATATTACATTATATACTTTAAATTTTTAAAACATGACAGGATCTCCCGCTGCTACGGCAGCCAATAGGCATTTTGCTTCCTCCCCTTCTGCAGGTACGCCAAGACCGAAAGTTCGGTATAGGAGACTAACAGATCCAACGTGGAGAGGACCTGTCCTGCTGATAACTTGGGGCAGAGGATACGCTGCTGTTGAAGATGAGGGGACAGTTGTTCGGGTTCCTGCTCACTGTGTGCGTCCTTATCATCAGCCAAAGGGGCAAGGGGATGGATTTGGGGGAATGGAAAAGAAACACGTTGATCCAGGACATGGGGAAGCTAGCAAACCTTCATAATAAAACTGATTGTTGGATATGTATGCACATGTCAACTCACAAAACATCAGGGCTTCCAATGGTTGCAGTACCTCTGGCTGAAGGTGACTGGTATAAGGGACAATGCTATGGTTGTTCAGGGACGTGGTCTAACAGTTGGACTACAAGTAACATAAATACCTTACACCTTGGAAGCCGGATCCAAGAGGTGGCAGGTATCTGTTGGACCCACAATGAGACAGTAGAAAATATGACTTACTTGGGGACATATCCGTTTTGCAACAAAACAATTGTTATTAGCAATGGAAGTCGGGTTTATTCGAATGACATGAAAACTAAAAATCTCACTTACTTTGTACATAACATTTCTCGATATGATATCACATCTTTGATCAATGAAAATAGGTGTCCATATATTCCTGCCACATGTTGTCCCACCACGAGAGAAAACCAGTTGTACAAATGTGCGAATGGGAAATACGCACCACCGTCCACTTATTTGGCTATGTTAATGGAATCCTTTGCACAATTAATCTATGCTGAACCAAATACGGTTGGTCATCTCCTGGGAGCAAATCTATGGTTGCTGTGTGGACGGATGGCCTATGATCGCATGCCAGCATGATGGAAAGGAGTCTGCACCTTTGGGAAAGTAATCCCATCTCATTTCATTCAAAAATCTTTGGGGACTGCTCATATCCGCAATGCGCGTTCCGCAACGGAAGTAAACTCTGTTTTGACTCATGACTACTGGACACAAATATCAAGGGGAGTTATTCCTCCTTTAGGAGTCATGATGAACTATAGAGATTTACATCCTTTAAACAATGGGACAGTTACTATGTTTAAAGACACCATTAAAACTCTAAAGCTGCTTGAAGAAGAGCAAGGAAAAATCCTTGACTTTGTCCTGCAAACCAGATATGCGGTGGACACTATTTTGGCAGCGCAAGGGGAGTTTGCGCTGTGATTCATACGCATTGTTGCATGTATATCTCTGATTATTCTCCAAACATTACAGCTACTATACAGCATATGGAACAAACCCTGAATGAGAATCCATTACAATCGGAGGATGAGGGACTGGACTGGTCTACACTTTGGTCCTGGTTGCCAGATGGTTCATGGATTCGTCACCTAATCGCTGGAGTAATATTGCTTTTTATACTTTCTCTTTGTGTATGCTGTTGTATCTAATGTCTCCCTGGACTTTTAGGAATGTGTCGGGTGAAGCCTACGGAAGGAGAACTGTTGCTGCAGATGGCGAAAAGCTACCGAGGCATCCGTGATCATCAAAAAACTAAAACAGGGGAGATGTGGGAATAAACTTTGACTTGAGTATTGGGTAATGATTAGTCTAAGACCTTATACATACATGTCTGCCTAAAGGTCATTGAGATAAAGCAAGGAAATTAAAAGCAAAATGTCGGCCAGGTACACCACCATGAACCGATCGAGCATGTCCTGGAACACGTCGTTCATCAGGTGCTGGAAGACCGCAGGGGCGTTGGTCAACCCGAACGGCATCATGGTGTATTCAAAATGGCCATATCGGGTGCCAAACGCCATCTTCCATTCGTCCCCCTCTTGCATCCGCACCAGGTTGTAGGCCCCTCGAAGATCGAGCTTGGTGAAGACAGTAGCATCCCGTAACCGCTCCATCAACTCTGGAATGAGCGGCAAGGGATAACTATTTTGTACCATAATGGCGTTCAACCGGTGGTAGTCACAACACAAGCGCAAGTCCCCGTCTTCTTTTTAACAAAAAGAATGGGAGCGGAAAGAGAGGATGACGACGGCCGGATACACTCCCGGGCCAAATTCTTTTCCAAGAAATCACGAAGGGTGGCCAATTTGGTCTCAGACATAGAATACAGGCGTCCCTTGGGTAGTGGGGCATCGGGCAGAAGGTCCACGGGACAGTCATAGGGTCAATGCGGGGGTAACCGATCCGCCTCCTTCTCACTAAATACATTGGAGAAATCGGAGAGTTCAGGAGGTAACGGAGACGGCAGGGTCAGCAATGTCCTGGCCAGCACAGGTGTGTCGTAAATGGTCCATGCACTGGAGACTCGGGAACGAAATGCCGTTCTGTGACCAAGCCACCAGAGGATCGTGTAACCGTAGCCAGGCCATACCAAGGACCAAGGGGAGATGGAGGTCTGCAGTGATGTAAAAACTAATCGCCTCCTCATGGTCCCCAATAACCAGGTGCAACGGCTGGGTAGCGAAAGCGAATGGACCCAGCATGAAGCTCCCGCCCATCAATCATTTCCACCTTGATTGGAGGCTCCACCGCAACCAAAGGGACGTCAAAATGAGTTGCAAAGGCCTGGTCCATGAAACTGGTCGTAGCCCTCGAGTCCACCAACGCAAATGCAGGAATCCCCTCCGAGCGGGACGGCAAGACAACCCGAGTGTCTAAAAGTAAATGGCAAGGGGTCCAGAGTCCACCTCCACTACTTTGGGCGGTTGGTTGATACGTGTGGGAATAAACTTTGACTTGAGTATTGGGTAATGATTAGTCTAAGACCTTATACATACATGTCTGCCTAAAGGTCACTGAGATAAAGCAAGGAAATTAAAAGCAAACACCAGAAACAATTAAGCAGCTCAGACAAGTATAAACAATTCTATGTACTATATCTAATTATTGTAATCCACAATGTGAATGCTTACTATGTACAAAATTCTCAATAAAAGGGAGCACTGGAATTTGCTCTAAACTCCCATCCCGAGTACACACGCTTGTGTCTCATTCTTTCCATGGGAGACCACCACAAGTGGTGACCCCGACGTGATCCACTGCAGGTGGTACGTGTCCGGACCTCTGTGTTTCTTCGCCTGGAATAGGTAAAGTACGTACTTAACTATTGCTGGACAATAGGATTTTTCAGGAAGCATGGGGGGAAAACTTTCTCAGCCACAGGAACAGCATGTTAGTGAGCTGCTGAAGTTAGTCAGGACAAACCTCTTTATCTTTAAACCCTCTGAGGGGGGGAGCAAATAATTCTTTCAAAAGGTAATGTGAAAGAGCTGCTGCAAGAGATCTGGCGGCAATGTCCCTGGTATCCAGAGAAGGGAGCTTTAAAGTTAGACACATGGAGGAGAATTGGAACTATCCTTCATGAAGAGCCACGGGCAACAGCTGAAATTTTGATATATTGGAAGGTTGTTATGACTGCTTTAGAGACCCAGCAACAACCTCTTTTAAAAACTTTAGTAGAACCTCCTCCTTATAAAGGAGTTGTGTTGCACCCTCCTACCCCAAAACTGGAGTATGTTTCCTCACCCCCAACAGCGCCTACTCCAGTGGATGAGAAAATCCAAACAAAAATGGGAAAAGTTCAAGCAATGATGCATCAGGCTTTCAATGAGGGGAAATTAGAGCCTGATGAGATTCCCCAGATGAATTTGTTTCCAGTCAATAGGCAAGTAGATGCTCAAGGCAATCTGCAGACTGAATGGGTTCCGATTCCTTTAGCAGTTCTTAGGGAAATTAAAAAAGCAGTTAAAGATTATGGCATTCAAAGTCCTTTTACTAAGGGGCTTCTGACAAGTTTGGCTACCTCACGCATGATTCCTAGTGACTGGAAAGATTTAATGAGAATGATATTGAGCTCTACTCAGTATGTGGTTTTTGATTCAGAATATCAAAGGGAAGCTGTCACTAGGGGAAGGAATTCGGGGGGGCTGTATACACCAGACCAAATCTATGGGGCAGGCTTGTTTGAATCCACTGCTGATCAAGCTGCTAATTTGCCTGATCATGTATTTCCAGTGGTTATGGCAGCTGTCCTTGGGGCATTGTCCCGCATCCAGGATGTGGGAACCCCGGCACGGTCTTTTTCTCAAATTAAGCAAACAGCATCTGAGTCTTATAACGATTTTGTGGAAAGGCTACAATTGGCTATTACCAGACAAATCTCTAATGAGGAAGCTGCAAAAGAACTTTTGCTGAAATTGGCAGTTGAAAATGCAAACGCTGACTGCAAGCGTATCTTACAGCCTTTGGTGGCTAGAGGTGAGGTTACTCTGGCTGATCTGTTAAAGGCATGTGCAGTGGTGGGTTCTCAGGCTTACAACATGGAGACTTTGGCTATGGCATTACAAAAAGGGATGAAACCTACAGGGAATTGTTTTAATTGTGGGAAGCCTGGCCATTTTAAAGCCCAGTGCTGTGCCCCTGGGGGGGGGGATGGCATTTAACAAAACCAAAAATAGGGACGTTCGCCCGAAGACGGTCTGTCCAAAATGCAAAAAAGGGTTTCATTGGGCAAATCAATGTCGCTCTGATCAGAACCAAAATCCAGGAAACTAAATTTGGGGCGTGCAGCTAGCCCCGCTCCCAAGGCTGTCACAAAAGCATCGCCTGCAATTACTGGGAGTGCAGGTTTGGGTTTAAAAATGTTGAACTCAATTGATGTGACTTTTCCTAATCAAGTGTAAATTGAGGACACTCAGTTGCATGGGCCACTGCCAGAAAAAACAGTGGGATTGGAACTTCCCAGGTCTTCTGCATCAGAAAAAGGGGTTTTTGTTATTCCAGGAGTTATTGATCAAGATTATAGAGGGGTTATTAAGATACAATTGTACACTGATACTCCTACATCATTAATGGCCGGTGACTCTATTGCCCAGTTATTATTGCTTCCATACATTCCTATGAATCCTTTAATTGGGATCCCATGAACTGGCGGTTTTGGGTCCACTGAAATGGCCAGTTCTCCAGTTGCTGCAGAATTGCTAGCGCTGACAAAAAATTTGACTACAGACCAACCAAAAATGACAATTGAAATTCAAGAAAAATCATTTTCTGGCCTTATAGATTCCGGAGCAGATGTCTCTGTGATACGCCAAAAGGAATGGCCAAATGAATGGGCGCTTGAGGACTCTCCGGCTGTTCTTGGAGTGGGTGGTATGCAGTTTGCAAGAAGTAGTGTACATTGGTTGAAGGCATTGCATAGAGAAACTGGTGAGACTGCAAGGATTCAACCTCTTGTGTTGCCCCTGCATATAAACTTGTGGGGTAGAGATTTACTGTCACAGTTCCGCACAAAAATTGTTATTGGATAATGGAAAAATTACAATTGTTAACCTCTCAGCCAGTCTGGATTGACCAATGGCCACTTCCAAAAGAAAAGCTTACAGCTTTACATCAATTGGTAGCTGAGCAGCTACAATTAGGACACATTGAGCCAACTTCTAGTCCATATAACACTCCAGTATTTGTTATTAAAAAGAAAAATGGAAAATGGAGATTTTTGCATGATCTGAGAACCATTAACTCCATCCTTCAACCAATGGGAGCGTTACAATGTGGTTTGCCTAACCCTAACCTGATCCCACGCAATTGGGATCTAGTTGTAGTAGATTTACGGGATTGCTTCTTTTCTATCCCTTTGCATGCAGATGACAAGAAATTATTTGCCTTTACCGTACCTGAGTTGAATAACAATGCACCTACCTTCCGTTACCAATGGAAGGTTTTGCCACAGGGAATGCTAAACAGTCCAACGATGTGCCAGTCATATGTTCGAATGGCTCTGGCTCCATTCAGAACCTCTCATCCTGGGTGGAAGGTTTACCATTACATGGATGATATTTTAATTGCAGCTCCCAGCCCACCGGGAACAGTTAAGGCAGCGTTACCTTGCCTTAAAGAGGTATTATTACAATTTGGACTTCATATTGCCCCAGAAAAAATTCAAAGTCAAACGCCATATGCCTACTTAGGGCATAAGGTCCTTGCAACATATGCTCATCCGGTCATTCCGGAAATCAAAATTGAGGAAAAAATTTCTCTAGTAAAATTACAACAAATACTAGGAACAATTAACTGGGTTAGACCCTACCTGGGGTTAACTACAGCGGTACTCCAGCCCTTGTTCTTTGCCCTAAAGGGCTCTGCGAGACCGGATTCTGCTATAACCCTATCAGCAGAACAAAGGAAGGTACTGACACATGTAAATGCGGCTTTAACGCAGCGTTGGGTTGATCGATGCATTCCTGATACTCCATTTGCTTTGGCAATTTTACAAACCCCAGCCTTGCCTACTGCAGCTTTATTTCAATTACATGAAGCGCAGGTTTATATCATTGAATGGTTGCATTTGCAAAACACTCCCAGAAAAACAGTTTCTACTATGGCTATGCTTTATAGTGAGTTAATCATCAAAGGCCGAAATCGCAGTATGCATTTATATGGCATAGATCTAGTTCAGTTATTTTTACTTATCTCCCTCACTTTGTGGGAAACTTGGTATAGTCAATCCATTGAATTGCAAATTGCTCTTGAAAATTGGCCAGGGAAGATTTCTTGCCACACCCCCAGTGACCCTCGTTTCCAGTTGCTTCGAAACTTATCTGTAAATTTTAATTCAGTTATTGCTAAGCAGCCAGTTGAGGGAGTGACCGTTTATGCGGACGGTGGTAAGACCTACGGCGCTTGTGCATGGAGACAGGAAAGGGTATGGAAAACAAAGATTACCTCTCCTCAGCAATCAGCACAAAGGGCTGAATTAGCTGCTGCTATTTTGGCCTTACAGGAATTTGCACAAGAACCGCTAAATCTTATTGCAGATTCTCTTTACGTTTATCAATTGATACTTAACATTGAATTTGCTTATCTTTCTCCTTCTGTTGATGTTAATCTTATGAGTTTGTTTTTAGCCCTGCAAAGCTGTCTTCATTCTCGCACACATTTTCTGCATATCGCACACATTCGCAGCCACCAGCCACTTCCCGGGGAGCTGCAGGAAGGGAATGACGTGGCTGACACAGCAGCCTTGGCCATGTCCTGTCTCTCGCTTTCTCCTGTTACTCCATGGGACTCACATAGCTATTTTCATCAAAATGCCAAAGCTCTTTGTAAACAATTTGGTCTCACTGCTGCAGAAGCTGCAGCTATTATTCAGCAATGTCCTAGTTGCAGTGCTCAATCCACTACTCTTCCTCAAGGAGTAAATCCTCGGGGAACATCTGCTTGTCAGCTATGGCAGATGGATGTCACACAACACCCTCCTTTCAAACCATGGCACCATCTGCATGTCACCGTTGATACCTATTCAGGATTTATTATGGCAACACCTCAACGAGGAGAGGCTACAAAACATGTAATCAACCATTGTCTCCGTACCTTCACACATGTGGGGCCACCAATGGAGATCAAAACCGATAATGGCCCTGCTTACATTAGCACCGCCTTTGCGGAATTTTGTCATCGATGGTCAATTATACATAAATTTGGCATTCCCTACAATTCCACTGGTCAGGCCATTGTGGAACGAGCTCATCAGACGCTCAAACAAGCACTCCTTCACATAAAAACAAAAACGGGGGAAGTGGATGGATATGGCTTGCCTTACATACAAAACATTCTTAATATTACATTATATACTTTAAATTTTTAAAACATGACAGGATCTCCCGCTGCTACGGCAGCCAATAGGCATTTTGCTTCCTCCCCTTCTGCAGGTACGCCAAGACCGAAAGTTCGGTATAGGAGACTACCAGATCCAACGTGGAGAGGACCTGTCCCGCTGATAACTTGGGGCAGAGGATACGCTGCTGTTGAAGATGAGGGGACAGTTGTTTGGGTTCCTGCTCGCTGTGTGCGTCCTTATCATCAGCCAAAGGGGCAAGGGGATGGATTTGGGGGAATGGAAAAGAAACACGTTGATCCAGGACATGGGGAAGCTAGCAAACCTTCATAATAAAACTGATTGTTGGATATGTATGCACATGTCAACTCACAAAACATCAGGGCTTCCAATGGTTGCAGTACCTCTGGCTGAAGGTGACTGGTATAAGGGACAATGCTATGGTTGTTCAGGGACGTGGTCTAACAGTTGGACTACAAGTAACATAAATACCTTACACCTTGGAAGCCGGATCCAAGAGGTGGCGGGTATCTGTTGGACCCACAATGAGACAGTAGAAAATATGACTTACTTGGGGACATATCCGTTTTGCAACAAAACAATTGTTATTAGCAATGGAAGTCGGGTTTATTCGAATGACATGAAAACTAAAAATCTCACTTACTTTGTACATAACATTTCTCGATATGATATCACATCTTTGATCAATGAAAATAGGTGTCCATATATTCCTGCCACATGTTGTCCCACCACGAGAGAAAACCAGTTGTACAAATGTGCGAATGGGAAATACGCACCACCGTCCACTTATTTGGCTATGTTAATGGAATCCTTTGCACAATTAATCTATGCTGAACCAAATACGGTTGGTCATCTCCTGGGAGCAAATCTATGGTTGCTGTGTGGACGGATGGCCTATGATCGCATGCCAGCATGATGGAAAGGAGTCTGCACCTTTGGGAAAGTAATCCCATCTCATTTCATTCAAAAATCTTTGGGGACTGCTCATATCCGCAATGCGCGTTCCGCAACGGAAGTAAACTCTGTTTTGACTCATGACTACTGGACACAAATATCAAGGGGAGTTATTCCTCCTTTAGGAGTCATGATGAACTATAGAGATTTACATCGTTTAAACAATTGGACAGTTACTATGTTTAAAGACACCATTAAAACTCTAAAGCTGCTTGAAGAAGAGCAAGGAAAAATCCTTGACTTTGTCCTGCAAACCAGATATGCGGTGGACACTATTTTGGCAGCGCAAGGGGGAGTTTGCGCTGTGATTCATACGCATTGTTGCATGTATATCTCTGATTATTCTCCAAACATTACAGCTACTATACAGCATATGGAACAAACCCTGAATGAGAATCCATTACAATCGGAGGATGAGGGACTGGACTGGTCTACACTTTGGTCCTGGTTGCCAGATGGTTCATGGATTCGTCACCTAATCGCTGGAGTAATATTGCTTTTTATACTTTCTCTTTGTGTATGCTGTTGTATCTAATGTCTCCCTGGACTTTTAGGAATGTGTCGGGTGAAGCCTACGGAAGGAGAACTGTTGCTGCAGATGGCGAAAAGCTACCGAGGCATCCGTGATCATCAAAAAACTAAAACAGGGGAGATGTGGGAATAAACTTTGACTTGAGTATTGAGTAATGATTAGTCTAAGACCTTATACATACATGTCTGCCTAAAGGTCACCGAGATAAAGCAAGGAAATTAAAAGCAAACACGAGAAACAATTAAGCAGCTCAGACAAGTATAAACAATTCTATGTACTATATCTAATTATTGTAATCCACAATGTGAATGCTTACTATGTACAAAATTCTCAATAAAAGGGAGCACTGGAATTTGCTCTAAACTCCCATCCCGAGTACACACGCTTGTGTCTCATTCTTTCCATGGGAGACCACCACAGATACGTGCCCGACCTAGGGTTTCCCCGAGGCCAGGCCTGCCCCGTTTCCTGACTGATCAGGTTTAGATTCGGGCACTGGCTTGCATGCCCCCCATCGTTTAACAGGACAGGAATTCGCAAAGTGTCCAGGCCCCTCACAATATAGGCATAAGCCTCCCTGGAACCTCCATGTGCGTTCTTGGGCCGTCAAACGAGGTCGTATCGCACCCAACTCCATTGGCTCCTCGGCCCTGGCCACGGCACTGTGGGAGACCTGGGGCACTGGTTGTACAGGATGCTGTGGCCTTGAGGTGGATGGGTGCTCCGGAACGGGGCATCGAGTCTTGCGCCGTTGAAGCCGGGCGTCAATGCTCAAGCATTGCACCACCAGAGCGTCGAGGGTCGGGGCCGGCTCCACGTGAACCAACTCGTCCTATATGTCCTCCGACAGGCCATCTTGGAAAGCGTCCATTAAAGCTGCATCATTCCACATAGAGTCCAAACAGAGCAGTCAAAACTCTGAAATGAACTCCTGCAAGGGGCGTTTCCCCTGGCGAAGTTCCTTCAGGCGCCTGGCTGCTGTCTGAGCCCGTATGGTGTCCTCATACATAAGTCTCAGGTGACGCCAAAACCCCTGGTAGTCCGTTAGCAATGGACTATCCTGCACCAACAAAGGAGTGGCCCACCTGGCAGCCGAGCCCGACAGAAGGCTGATTACAAACCCCACCTGAGCCCGGTCATCAGGAAAATCCTCCGGCCTCAGAGCCATAAACAATTGGCACTGTCCCATGAAAGCCAGGAACATTTCATGCTGCCCAGAGAACTTATCCGGCACAGCTACTGGGCATTTCCTATGGGGAGGGGCAGGAGGAGCAGCATGAACCTGCAGCAGTGTGAGTTGATTAACCAGCTGAGTAACTTGCTGCTGCAAAACTTGGTTATCATTTTGAAGTTGATTAATCTACTGCTGCTGCTACTGCTGCTGTTGTTGATCCATCTTGGTCAGAAGATGGTTTTTGTAAGGTTCGGGACAAAAATGTTATGTCTCACCTCACCCACGAGGTGAGAGTCCAAGTTTCCAAAGGAATATAAACAAGCAGACAAGACCAGTAATGACAGGGTTAAATTCCTTTGGCTGGAGAAGTCCTTGGCAGTCTCCCACGAGCTGCCTGCCAAGTCCGATAATAAAACAAGAACATAAATCACAGGCAAATGCCACAGAATTTGTCGAAGCTTCTATCCCAAATTAACAAATTGTCCCGAACGAGAATCCAGAGCTAACACGCCCACTTTTATTCCCTGAGGGGCGTGTCAGTCTCTCATCTCAGTCCCTGATTTGTCCTTTCCTTCTGTGTTGCATCTCACGCCTATGCCTGCATCTTTGCCTCGCATCAAACCAACATTCCTCAGTTTGATCCTCAGCCAGATGCTCCGCTACGCTCTCCTGATTATCTGCCGACACCTGAGGCAAAACCAGGGAGGAAGGTCCTGGGGAGGAAGGCAATTCCAAATCCTCCAGCAAAGCAGGCTCAAACCTCAGAGCCAAATCCTCCTCTTCCTCATGGCTCAAGTCTGTGTCCTCCAGCAAAGCAGGCTCAAACCTCAAGGCCAAATCCTCTTCTTCCTCATTGCTCAAGTCGGTGTCTTCTAACAGAGCAGGCTCAAACCTCGGAGTCACAACATTGTTCTATGTAAAATCCTTGTTTTATTGATTGCATGTAATATTCTAATTTTCTGAGATTGTGGATTTGGGGTTTTCATGAGCTGTAAGCCACAATCATCACAATTATGACACATCACGGCTTGAAGTATCTTGCTTTGCATGTAATGAGTCTATCTCATATATTAGGTTCACCTTTTACATTGCATTCCTGAAATAAATGAACTTTTGCACGATATTCTAATTTTTTGAGTTTCACCCGTATTACTCAGAAGTTTCTTTCTTAAGCAGAGTTTCATTTTATTTCAATCAATCTAATAAATAAAAATTTGACAGATATTTTGGAATGAATTTTGTTTTTCTGCTTAGTCTCTGCCTCAGTCCAAATGTGTGGACAATTGTCACCCTGGATTTGTGAAACGGGCTCGGAAAGAAGAATCAATTTGCTGCTATGATTGTATTCCTTGTCCGGAGGGGACCATCTCCACACAGGAAGGTATGTTATACCAGAGGAAAAGGCATTGGATTCAACGAGAGCATTTCATCAAAGTTCATGTTAAAAGATACGTGTAAACTTGACTATTTTATTCTTCATTGCTATTTTCCTCATGTCCAATTTATTCCATAATGGGAGGAATAAGATCTTGAAGAATAAGGCAGGAAGGGATGGAAGAACATAGTGGAATAGGCAAGATGAATTGTGCTAAAGAAAGCATCTTTTCTACTTGTCAGCTTGAAAGTTTATTTCCATGTTTACCATCTAAATCCTTTGCAACTTGAGGAATGGTTTCAGGTCAATGTGTTTTGCTCATCCAAACCAATTTTATCTTACAGGCCAAAAGATATATCAGTCAGTCAATATTTATTAAGATCATAAGAGAAAGATCTACTTGGGAGAGTAGGAAGAGTGTTTGGGTTCAATGAACAAGAGCAAACAAAAGACTTAATATTGAAGTTTACAGAAACCCACATACAGTGATCAATATTTAAATTTTGATTCTCACCACTCACTGGAGCACAGCATGGGAGTTATCAGAATCCCACACCCCCAGGCTGAAGGTTTACCTACCAGCAAAGAGGGAAAAGAAAAAGAATTAAAGGACATCAAGGAAGCCCTCAGAATGTGTGGCTATCCCATTGAGCGACTAAACTAGGTGCACAACCAGAAACTAAAACATTGCCACTATGTGGATCCTCAAAAGCTTGTCTTTTGTTTGTTTTTGTCGCACCTCCTGCCCTATTGAACACCCTCCCCATTGAAACCCAACAGGCCGCCCACCCTCCTAAAGCTCTGGAGGTTGTTCTTCCAGACATTGGGATGAAGTGAGGTCAATGCCAGATTACAACAATGTAGATTGCCTCAAGGAAGGGTGATTGTGGCATCAATTATTTTGGGTTTTATTTATTTATTGTTTATAAGATAATATATGTCTATATATTTCAGTTTACCAATTACTATGGCTTTCCTGTCTCTCAGTATCAGCTGTCATCCAAAGAAGATCTTTCTTATAAGGTGAAATGAGAAACTATAAAAATAATATTGCTTACTCTCTTCTCAGATACTGAAAAATGCACCAAGTGCCCAGACGATAAATATCCAACTGGTGACAGAGTCCAATGTATCCCCAAAAGAATAACCTTCCTGTCCTATGAAGAACATCTGGGCATCATCCTGGTCTTCTTTGCTGTACTCTTGTTTCTAACAACAGGCTTTGTTTTAGTCATATTCCTTAAATACATAGAAACTCCCATTGTCAAAGCCAACAACCGTGACCTCTCCTACATCCTCTTGGTCTCCCTCTTTCTTTGCTTCTTGTCCTCCTTTTTCTTCATTGGCCGACCAAGGAAAGCCACCTGCCTTTTCCGACAAAACAGTGTTCAGCATCGTCTTCTCAGTAGCTGTGTCTTGTGTTTTAGCCAAAACAATCACGGTAGTACTGGCCTTCCTGGCCACGAAACCGGGGAACAGGGTGAGGAGATGGTTGGGGAAGAGCTTGGCCAACTCCATCATCCTTTCTGGTTGTGCTGGAAAAATTGTAATTTGTGCAATCTGGCTGGGAGTTTCTCCTCCATTTCCTGATTCTGACCTGCACTCCCAATCAGGAGTGATCATCCTTCAATGTAATGAAGGCTCTGTCACCATGTTTTATATTGTTCTCAGCTACATGGGTTTCCTTGCTGCTATTTGCTTCACGGTGGCTTTCCTGGCCAGGAACCTTCCTGGTGCGTTCAATGAAGCCAAATTGATCACCTTCAGCATGTTGGTCTTCTGCAGTGTCTGGATCTCCTTCCTGCCCACCTACTTGAGCACCAAAGGGAAATACATGGTGGCCATGCAGGTCTTCTCCATCTTGGCTTCTGGTGCTGGCCTGCTGGCCTGCATCTTCTTCCCCAAGTGCTACATTATCATTCTGAGACCAGATCTAAATACTAAGGAACATTTAATGATAAAAGTTGGTATCTGATCGTGAAGTAGTTTCTTAGGCTCATAAGACTTAATTATTTAGTGCAAATGCACTCTTTTTGAACCGGTAATAACACCAGTTGAATCCCACCCATGTACATATACATATGCGATGACCTGGAGCATGGTACAGAGAACACACAGGCAGCTGGCAGTTCAGACTGCCCCATTATTGTTCCAAATTTCCCCAAATGCTCCCATATTTCTGGCAAGTCTCAGAGCAAAGTGATCACACATATGCACACACACATACCTCAAGCAGCCTCTCGCTGCAAATAGTGCAGCCCAATGCTGTGAGCACCATGGCTGCAAAGCAAGAAATCCAGCAGGGCAAGTCAAGGAGTCCAGGAAGCAAGGGAGCAAGGCAAGTAATCCAGAAATCCAAAAAGAATGCAAGGAATCCAGGAAAGTTCAAATGTCAACACTCAACACTCCAGGAATTCATCATTTGTTCCCCAAAAATGTCCCTCCTCACAATGTCTCTTTAAGTCTCAGTCCCCAGGTGTGCCTTGTGAAGAGTTGCAGGGCGCTCAATATCAACTCATAAAATATTTCTATGGTCTTTTTAGAGTTTCCAACAGAAAGGGAGGGGGAGCAGCTTGCATTCCATAAATGTTTTCAAAGATAGTTTCTAGGTGACCAAAGTTTCTGCCATGCAAAATTCTAACTGTAGAGTGTCAGGGCTCCAACAACTTCTCCCTTATTCAAATCAAAAGTCTCTAACCACATCTCAGAAAAAGTAAATTGGTTTATTAGAAATTGCCATGTTGGCGTGTGGCTGGGTGCAGCTGATACTAAATTACATCATACATTTTCCCCATGACCCTGGTCTTTCCCCCACCCCATGGATGTGACTTCTCCAATGGGATACATCCGTCTCCAAGAGTCATCCATCATGCTCTCCAATAACCTTTTTATGCTTCGACAACTTTGGGCTGCCGAGGTGATTATCTAGGCATTTCAAGAATGCCTTGTTGTCCCACACTCCCTTTTTCTGGCAGCTAAAAAGACCAATCTTTTTAGTTGACATTCAGCTCCCCTCACTTCCTGAAGGTGACCTGTACAACACAAAAAGAAAACAAATTTATTAAAGGTATAGAACTTAGGGTTGCAAACCTCCCCCAGGTTTGGTTGGGTTTTCTTGATGGAACCTCATCACAAGGCTAGGACGTTCCTACTCTACCCAGGATGTCTCTGATAAAGGGCAGCCCTTCCACTTGATTAGATATTGGAGTTGTCTCCTGTGCCACCTCGGATCGAGGATTCGCTACACCTCATAATTAGTTTGGCCTCTTATGACACGGGGTCTGGGGGTTGACGAGGTGGTGGCCTCAGGGTTGATCCCACCACAGGTTTTAAGATGCTACTATGGAATACCGGGTGTATTTTCCCTAACAGCCAGGGCAACTTCAGTTGCACCATGACAGGGTTGATGACATTTACTCTGGGAAAGGTCCCATGAATGTTGGCCCAAACTTCTTACTAGGGAGCCTTAACCTCAAGTAGTTGGTGGCTAGGTCGACTCTCTCTCCCATCTGGAATGGCCTTTGCGGGACCCAGCGTTTGTGTGCCTGTTTTTTATAGCTTTGTACTGTTTTTGCCAGTGCCTTTTTTACATTTCCCCAAGTTGTTTTCAGCGTTGACAACCAATAGGTCAGGCTTACTGTGGAGGGGGGGTCCATGGATAGTCAGGCATTGGGATGGAAAGGAACCTATGCCCTCATGGTGGGCTGAAGGGGTTGTCCTCGGTACTGTAACAGCATTATTGTATGCAGCCTCAATGAAAGCAGGAGGTCCGCCCAATTAGACTGCTGAAATTCCATAGACCTCAGATCTGCTCACCAGGTGATTAGCAGTCCATCTGCCCCCATCTGCAACTCGGCATAGGTACTTTACAGTCACCTGTGATCCTTTCCTCCTCCCCTGGGGTGTCTCATAAACCAGATTCTCCAACTGAGCACATTCAGGGCTGGATGTCATCATTCACGTCCTCCAATTAAATATATTCGTGGGCAAAAGCTCTGGTGTTTTAGTTACAATCTTTTAAAGATAAGAGTTGGAATGTACTTTCGCTTTCAAACTGCTGCACTGCTCTTCCAGATTTCCTTCCTCCCCCTCCATTTTTTATGGCAACTACTAAAACAGGCATAGGAATGTTTTACGAGTTGACACCTAAGGTGGCACCAAACTCTATAGTTCTGGATGACTTTCCCCAGGAATGTTTGGAGACAAGAGAGTACATTGAAGGACAACACCCAATTTCCTGGGTATCGAACTATCTTCTTTCAGCATCACTTTCTAGACCTGTCCAGAAAGGAAGGACCACAACCACTTCAGACCAGTGCCCTCTAGGGGTATATCTGTGATTTTTCACTAACATGCTCTTCTCCAGCTTCTCCCCTGCACATGCTGCACATGGAGGCCCAGAAGTAGTTCAGGGTCCCCAGAGGAGATATTGCTTCTTACAGTAATTATTAAAATCCTGGTCTGTGAGATCTCTCCTGATATTTCTCCAGTGATTGCCTTTGATGTAAACATCAGACTGAAGCAACTCAAAATGGATCTTGCATCAGAAAAGGATAAATGTTTCAGGTCTCACTCTATGTGGCACAAATTTGGGGACATTCAGTGACTGTGCTCCTTGAAATGTATCATTTTCCTCCTTTCCAGTTAAAGTTCTGTCGATCTCTCTCTCAGTCAAGAAAGTCACTATCATTTCAATCTTGTGAGAGTGCTTTGAATTCTTCAAACTCTTGTTCTTCCTCAGAAACAGGAAGGGGATTGATTCAGCCCCATGAATTATGGACCTCCTCCTCCTTCTGCTGCTGCTGCTGCTGCTGATATCCCAGCCAGTCTCTGGCAAGCTGAGAATGAAGTGCCTGCTGAGTTTGGAAGAGCAAGAGGGGAAAAAACTACGGAGCTATTACAGGCCAGGAGACCACCTCATTAGTATAGTCTCCATTGCCACAATAATAGCCGATATAATTCTGTCTTTCAACACAGCTCCTTATACTCAGTCTCCCTCGTAAGTCATTCAGTGTGATGGAGTAGCACTTCCTCCATTTGCAGTCTTCTTTTCTTTCAGTTACTCCTATAATGCAGGACTTGTCTAATTTCTTGAATCATTTGGATTTCCATGGCTTCTCTCTTACGTCTTATTTTAAGAGACCCAAATCCAAAGATGGAGCAACCCCGCTCCCCAAAGTCCAAATTATTTTCCCATCTCGTACAATCCTGAGTTAATCACAACTAGCTTATTGAAAAGTTTGTAGTTGCCTCTGCCCAACCCATTCCTCCATTTGTTGATATTCAGTTCCCGATCCTAGTAGGAATAGAGAATGAATTGCTTTTCTGGGTCTCTTATGAAAAGATTCTGTAACATCTTTGTTCCCTAGGCCACCCCTCTGGAAAACTTGCAAGAATCATTTTTCTCGCCATGTACATGTATACATCTGAACTAGACTCTGTTGTTTCTCTGTGTCATATAATGTATGTGGGTATACCCATAATTTTGTATTCATGTATTCTGTCATGGTTATGTAGTGTATATTGGCGATCCTTTAAAAGCTATATGCAATGAAATTTCATTTTATTATATGCAGATTAGTGCACATTCAAAGTGACAATAAAGTTATTCTAAGTTCTAAGTCCTCTTTGCTGATGATTCTATTGAATGATTTTGAATAGCAATAGCATTTAGACTTATATACCACTTCACAGTGCTTTATAGCGCTCTCTAAGTGGTTTACACGGTTAGCATATTGCCCCCAACAATCTGGGTCCTCATCTTGTGGAGAGAAAGAGGAACAAATGAAAATTTATTTTGTTGTTCCTGTTAGAGATGATGTTATCATGAACCTTTTTTACAGTAGTTCATTTACTGCCCCAGGAAGAATCCTACAGTTTATTTTTGCCATTCAACAAGTCAACAAGAATTCTCAGCTACTGTACAATCTCACACTTGGCTACAACATCCAGGACAACTATATGAACACCCTTGGCACTTCAGATGCCTTGCTAAACATACTCTCAACTGGAGAAGCCAATGTTCCCAACTACAGCTGTGGCAAGAAGGACAACCTGATGGCTGTTCTTGATGGATCTCTTGATGACATCTCCATTCAGATGTCAACATTAGTAGGCACCTACAAAGTCCCACAGGTTTGTTTTTGTGTTTCTCTATCTGGTAAAGTAAGCAGGGTAGTGGTGGGTGGGTAATCGATTCAATCATATCTTTTCTATGGAATTCATGAGCTGCTTTTCACCATGGCCATTGTTATAGCTAGGGATTAGGATCCACAATGGGAAGAGGCCTAAACATTTACTCGAGCAAAACTTGAGCAGCTGGACACAATGTTAAATATGAAACATTTTTCCCAAATATGGAGAGGTTTTTTCCTGAATGCCATCACTCTGCAAAACAGCTATGGCAGCTGAATTTCAAAGCTTCTTTCTGGATGCCTTACAAACTAATTCCAACAACACCGTCAAATTATTTAGTTAGACTAGTACTATTCTTCTTCTCATCCTTCCTATTACCTGTCTCTTCCCTCTTATGACTATAACTGTATTGCTTGTATCTTTACAATTTATATTGTTTTATTTGTCTCCTAGTATTATTTGATTGCTTATTAGTAACCTATGACTATCACTAAGTGTTGTATCTTATGATTCTTGATGAATGTATTTTATTTTTTCTTTATGTACACTGAGAGCACATGCACCAAATACAAATTCCTGGTGTGTCCAATCACACTTGGCCAATGAAGAATTCTATTTTATTCTATTCTATTTAAACAAATGTCTAAAATGAACTAATTTGCATTTGCAGTGGTCTAGAGATAGAAGGGGACATGGTGGCTCAATGACTAAGACACTGAGGTTGTCGATCAGAAAGGTCGGCAGTTTGGCGGTTTGAATCCCTAGCACTGCGTAACAGAGTGAACTCCCGTTACTTGTCCCAGCTTCTGCCAACCTAGCAGTTCGGAAACATGTAAAAATGCAAGTAGATAAATAGGGATCACATTGGTGGGAACATAACAGTGTTCCATGCACTTTTGGCATTTAGTCATGCCAGCCACATGACCATGGAGATGTCTTCAGACAGACCTGGCTCTTCGACTTTCTAATGGAGATGAGCACCACCCCCTAGAGCCAGAAACGACTAGCACGTATGTGCGAGGGGAACCTTTAGAGATAGAAGACATAAATGTCTATTGTCTGAATGTCAATTTTAATAGAAAAGAGAAAGGACAGTATCTTAGACCCCAGATTAGGCCAATGATTATATTCAATCTAGCTAATATTCTGCATTTGGTATTCTTGATATGGCTTAAGGATTAATAACAACAAACTATTCTAAGGTGTTCATGAGAACCACACTGGATGTATTAAAAGCTTACATTTTGGACTTGATCTGATCTAAATATAATACACCATTCTTCCTTGTTTCTTCAGATCAGTTATGGAATTGTTTCAGAGGCTCTGAGTGATAAAAGTCAAATTCCATTTTTCCATCAGATGCTCCCAAAAAATGGGATCCAGTATCCAGGAATTGTCCAACTCCTCCTCCATTTTAGATGGACTTTGATTGGTCTCTTTTCAACAGACACAGAGGAGGGAGAGAATTTCACGAGAACTTTCACTCCAATGCTTGTCAGAAATGGAATCTGTGTCGTTATCTCACAACAATTCCCAATGACTAGACCTACAGAACATCTCAGGGATGCCATCTCTAAATGGAGGAAAGTCAATGTCTTTGTTCACTTCATAGAATTTGTTTCCCTTGTCGATAGATTTCGCCATATCCATATAATAATTGAAGGTTTGTCAGGACCCATTGAAGGGAAAGTCTGGATCACCACAATCATGGAGAAATTGACAATTACAAGGCAGACACTTTTCAAATATATCCATAGCATTTGGACCTTTGCTTTTCAGGAAAAAAAATGGCCAAATGATGATGCCTTTCAACCCAGTCTTTTTAAGGATTCCAAATTTGAAGATCAGTCTTTTCGCTGTTCTTTTTCAAAGCATGTCCTTTCTGTCAAGGGCCGGAGACGATGCACCCAGATAGCATCACTGGACATGCAAGAGAAAAAGGACAGAATTCAGATAAAAAATGAGCACCGGTTTTACAGTGTTTTTAAGACTTTGGCCCATGTCTTGAATGTTGCATATTCCTCAATATCTAGGAGGAGAAAAATGGAGGAGAAAGAGAGATTAGAGGCACCAAGGCTAGAACCATGGCAGGTATGCGGTCCTGACAAGGATCCATCAAACCTAGTTCCTATTTAGAAAAAATAATCCAATGCTGATGTAGGGGAACCATTTCAACTTACTTGTTCTTCCAAACACCAATAGGTTTGGTCAAGCTGAGGCCAGATTTAGCTCACAAGATCATATTCCAAAGAGCTGGCACCGTGACAATTATATTTGGATATTAAACACTGCTATTATAAAAGAATATAAAATGTATACATTGTAAATAAATTCCTGTATTTATAGGTTTGTAATTAGCATGATAGAACTTTACATTAATAAATTTCAACCAAACCTGGGAGCATTTAGCCCAACCCCTCCTCACTGCAGGAATCCAATTAAAGCTTTTCAGACTGATGGCTGCTCAGTCTTTGCATTTAGCCGTGGTGGCACAAAGGTTAGAGTGCAAGTATTGCTGGCTAACTCACTGCTCAGTGCCAGGAGTTTGATCTTGACCAACTCAAGGTTGACTCAGCCTTGCATCCTTCCAAGGTTGGTAAATGGGTACCCAGATTGTTGGGGGCAATATGCTGATTCTATAAACCACTTAAAGAGGGTTGTAAAAGCACTGTGAAGTGGTATATAAGTCTAAGTGCTATTGCTATTTAGGCAAATAATGAAGGGGGAGGGATTGAACATCTCTTGTTCACTGGCTCAGCTTTAAAATTGCTCCTCCTTTTAGGATGTTTCAAGTTGCTTTCAAAATCCCTGGATGTTTCAATTCTAGTTCCATCCCTTTCTGGAGAAGAATGAGTTTTACAATTTTTCTTGGGAAAAATTGTACTTGGACCAAAATGGAAATCTAGCAGCAGATCTGAATATCATAAGTTGGTTGCTTTTCCCAAGGAGGATCCCATCAAAGAACAATGGGGAGTTTTGAAAGACAGAGGCTTATTATCAACCAAGATGCTCTTTCACGGCTAAAGTTGCTCAACAAGGTGATTGAAAATATTGGCAACTTTTCTCTGTCTGTATGGTTGGTGTTAGTGTCCCCTGAAAGAGCAGGCTCAGATATTTTTAAGAGCCCATATCTGACCAGAGTTATCTATGCCCCACTGGGATAGGCCTCCTGCTGCTAGGAAGGTGATCTCAGGTGCTCTGGCAAAAAGGAAGCCCAATGACTTGTCTGATGTGAGATAATGCCTTAATCTAGAAAAATGGACTGAAAATGACTTTGACACCCCCTCCTTCTTGAAACTTGAAATAATGATGGCCAATTTATAATGAAATGCTACTTAGATTTAGCCTTTGGCTTGTGAGCCATGTAAAAACCTCTTGAATGAAATTGTTTATCTTGAATGTCAGCTACCTTAAGTCTCCCTTTGAAACAAAGAATTCTCCAAATTTTAGTAATAACAAAAATGTGGGTCTGTCTCTTCATGTCATCCAACTGTAGTTCTAATTTTGGGAAACAGTAGAGGACAGGTGGTTCTGGAATGCTATGGTTCTTGGGCGCTCAAGGAGTTGGACACAACTAGCAATTAACAACAAAAGTGTAATTCTTCAATGGAAAGGACCTTGTCTTGGGCCTTAGAAATATACATTTCCCACACAGGGCTCCTACTCATGTCTCATGTGCTGCAACAAAAGATGCCTGACTTATTCTTTTTGAGTGACATGTTCTCATGATTTCATCTCTACTCATCCTCACTGTAGTTCTACAAACTAGGCAGTAATGTTTAGTCTTATTTCAATAGCATGGCAGCTATATGAATTGAAAATATAAATGTACAGATATAACTAAATAATACCTCCTTTGAAATTGACAGCCCTAGTATGTGAGGAATTTTTTCTTTATATCTTAACTGGAACAAGGATTTGGATTATTTTCAAAGGGGAGTGGCTTTGCAATATTTTATGTTTTCCTGATCTACAGGTGAAACTCGAAAAATTAGAATATCGTGCAAAAGTTCATTTATTTCAGGAATGCAACATAAAAGGTGAACCTAATATATGAGATAGACTCATTACATGCAAAGCAAGATAGTTCAAGCCGTGATGTGTCATAATTGAGATGATTATGGCTTACAGCTCATGAAAACCCCAAATCCACAATCTCAGAAAATTAGAATATTGTGAAAAGGTTCAATATTCTAGGCTCAAAGTGTCCCACTCTAATCAGCTAATTAAGCCATAACACCTGCAAAGGGTTCCTGGGCCTTTAAATGGTCTCTCAGTCTGGTTCAGTAGGAATCACAATCATGGGAAAGACTGCTGACCTGACAGTTGTGCAGAAAACCATCATTGACACCCTCCATAAGGAGGGAAAGCCTCAAAAGGTAATTGCAAACGAAGTTGGATGTTCCCAAAGTGCTGTATCAAAGCACATTAATAGAAAGTTATGTGGAAGGGAAAAGTGTGGAAGAAAAAGGTGCACAAGCAGCAGGGATGACCGCAGCCTGGAGAGGATTGTCAGGAAAAGGCCATTCAAAAGTGTTGGGGACTTTCACAGGGAGTGGACTGAGGCTGGAGTCAGTGCATCAAGAGCGACCACACACAGACGGATCCTGGACATGGGCTTCAATGAACAACAAACAACGTCAGAAACATCTTATCTGGGCTAAAGAAAAACAGAACTGGTCTGTTGCTCAGTGCCAAAGTCCTCTTTTCTGATGAGAGCAACTTTTGCATCTCATTTGGAAACCAAGGACCCAGAGTCTGGAGGAAGAATGGAGAGGCACACACTGCAAGATGCTTGAAGTCCAGTGTGAAGTTTCCACAGTCTGTGTTGATTTGGGGAGCCATGTCCTCTGCTGGTGTTGGTCCACTGTGCTTCATTAAGTCCAGGGTCAACGCAGCCATCTACCAGGAGATTTTGGAGCACTTCATGCTTCCTTCTGCAGATGAGCTTTATGGGGATGCTGACTTCATTTTCCAGCAGGACTTGGCACCTGTCCACACTGCCAAAAGCACCAAAACCTGGTTCAATGACCGTGGGATTACTGTGCTTGATTGGCCAGCAAACTCACCTGACCTGAACCCCATAGAGAATCTATGGGGCATTGCCAAGAGAAAGATGAGAGACATGAGACCGAATAATGCAGAAGAGCTGAAGGCCGCTATTGAAGCATCCTGGTGTTCCATAACACCTCAGCAGTGCCACAGGCTGATAGCTTCCATGCCACGCCGCATTGAGGCAGTAATTGCTGCAAAAGGGGCCCAAACTAAGTACTGAGTACATATGCATGCTTATACTTTTCAGAGGTCAAATATTGTTCTATGTATGTAATATTGATTGCATGTAATATTCTAATTTTCTGAGATTGTGGATTTGGGGTTTTCATGAGCTGTAAGCCACAATCATCACAATTATGACACATCACAGCTTGAACTATCTTGCTTTGCATGTAATGAGTCTATCTCATATATTAGGTTCACCTTTTACGTTGCATTCCTGAAATAAATGAACTTTTGCACGACATTGTACTTTTTCGAGTTTCACCTGTATTACTCAGAAGTTTCTTTCTTAAGCAGAGTTTCATTTTATTTCAATCAATCTAATAAATAAAAATTTGACAGATATTTTGGAATGAATTTTGTTTTTCTGCTTAGTCTCTGCCTCAGTCCAAATGTGTGGACAATTGTCACCCTGGATTTGTGAAACGGGCTCGGAAAGAAGAACCAATTTGCTGCTATGATTGTATTCCTTGTCCGGAGGGGACCATCTCCACACAGGAAGGTATGTTATACCAGAGGAAAAGGCGTTGGATTCAATGAGAGCATTTGATCAAAGTTCATGATAAAAGGCATGTGTAAACTTGACTATTTTATTCTTCATTGCTATTTTCCTCATGTCCAATTTATTCCATAATGGGAGGAATAAGATCTTGAAGAATAAGGCAGGAAGGGATGGAAGAACATAGTGGAATAGGCAAGATGAATTGTGCTAAAGGAAGCATCTTTTCTACTTGTCAGCTTGAAAGTTTATTTCCATGTTTACCATCTAAATCCTTTGAAACTTGAGGAATGGTTTCAGGTCAATGTGTTTTGCTCATCCAAACCAATTTTATCTTACAGGCCAAAAGATATATCAGTCAGTCAATATTTATTAAGATCATAAGAGAAAGATCTACTTGGGAGAGTAGGAAGAGTGTTTGGGTTCAATGAACAAGAGCAAACAAAAGACTTAATATTGAAGTTTACAGAAAACCCACATACAGTGATCAATATTTAGATTTTGATTCTCACCACTCACTGGAGCACAGCATGGGAGTTATCAGAATCCTACACCCCCAGGCTGAAGGTTTACCTACCAGCAAAGAGGGAAAAGAAAAAGAATTAAAGGACATGAAGGAAGCCCTCAGAATGTGTGGCTATCCCATTGAGCGACTAAACTAGGTGCACAACCAGAAACTAAAACATTGCCACTATGTGGATCCTCAAAAGCTTGCCTTTTGTTTGTTTTTGTCGCCACTCCTGCCCTATTGAACACCCTCCCCATTGAAACCCAACAGGCCGCCCACCCTCCTAAAGCTCTGGAGGTTGTTCTTCCAGACATTGGGATGAAGTGAGGTCAATGCCAGATTACAACAATGTAGATTGCCTCAAGGAAGGGTGATTGTGGCATCAATTATTTTGGGCTTTATTTATTTATTGTTTATAAGATAATATATGTCTATATATTTCAGTTTACCAATTACTATGGCTTTCCTGTCTCTCAGTATCAGCTATCATCCAAAGAATATCTTTCTTATAAGGTGAAATGAGAAACTATAAAAATAATATTGCTTACTCTCTTCTCAGATACTGAAAAATGCACCAAGTGCCCAGACGATAAATATCCAACTGGTGACAGAGTCCAATGTATCCCCAAAAGAATAACCTTCCTGTCCTATGAAGAACATCTGGGCATCATCCTGGTCTTCTTTGCTGTACTCTTGTTTCTAACAACAGGCTTTGTTTTAGTCATATTCCTTAAATACATAGAAACTCCCATTGTCAAAGCCAACAACCGTGACCTCTCCTACATCCTCTTGGTCTCCCTCTTTCTTTGCTTCTTGTCCTCCTTTTTCTTCATTGGCCGACCAAGGAAAGCCACCTGCCTTTTCCGACAAACAGTGTTCAGCATCGTCTTCTCAGTAGCTGTGTCTTGTGTTTTAGCCAAAACAATCACGGTAGTACTGGCCTTCCTGGCCACGAAACCGGGGAACAGGGTGAGGAGATGGTTGGGGAAGAGCTTGGCCAACTCCATCATCCTTTCTGGTTGTGCTGGAAAAATTGTAATTTGTGCAATCTGGCTGGGAGTTTCTCCTCCATTTCCTGATTCTGACCTGCACTCCCAACCAGGAGTGATCATCCTTCAATGTAATGAAGGCTCTGTCACCATGTTTTATATTGTTCTCAGCTACATGGGTTTCCTTGCTGCTATTTGCTTCACGGTGGCTTTCCTGGCCAGGAACCTTCCTGGTGCGTTCAATGAAGCCAAATTGATCACCTTCAGCATGTTGGTCTTCTGCAGTGTCTGGATCTCCTTCCTGCCCACCTACTTGAGCACCAAAGGGAAATACATGGTGGCCATGCAGGTCTTCTCCATCTTGGCTTCTGGTGCTGGCCTGCTGGCCTGCATCTTCTTCCCCAAGTGCTACATTATCATTCTGAGACCAGATCTAAATACTAAGGAACATTTAATGATAAAAGTTGGTATCTGATCGTGAAGTAGTTTCTTAGGCTCATAAGACTTAATTATTTAGTGCAAATGCACTCTTTTCGAACCGGTAATAACACCAGTTGAATCCCACCCATGTACATATACATATGCGATGACCTGGAGCATGGTACAGAGATCACACAGGCAGCTGGCAGTTCAGACTGCCCCATTATTGTTCCAAATTTCCCCAAATGCTCCCATATTTCTGGCAAGTCTCAGAGCAAAGTGATCACACATATGCACACAAACATAATACCTCAAGCAGCCTCTCGCTGCAAATAGTGCAGCCCAATGCTGTGAGCACCATGGCTGCAAAGCAAGAAATCCAGCAGGGCAAGTCAAGGAGTCCAGGAAGCAAGGGAGCAAGGCAAGTAATCCAGAAATCCAAAAAGAATTCAAGGAATCCAGGAAAGTTCAAATGTCAACACTCAACACTCCAGGAATTCATCATTCGTTCCCCAGAAATGTCCCTCCTCACAATGTCTCTTTAAGTCTCAGTCCCCAGGTGTGCTTTGTGAAGAGTTGCAGGGCACTCAATATCAACTCATAAAATATTTCTATGGTCTTTTTAGAGTTTTCAACAGAAAGGGAGGGGGAGCAGCTTGCATTCCATAAATGTTTTCAAAGATAGTTTCTAGGTGACCAAAGTTTCTGCCACACAAACACATTCCAAACACTTCTTCCACACACACTTTTTTTTTTTAAGTAAAAGTTTTATTGATTTTAACAAAAAACAAAAACACATAAAACATAAAACATAACATAAAAACATCATCATCCTTCATAAATTTACAGACAGTGTATCGGTTGGTTTACCACTCCTTTTTGTGCATCCATTACATAGTCATCATAATAATTATATTACATAATAACTCATATTATCAATCAACAATTATATATCCTAATATCATTATTAAACAATCATTTGACTATAATTTTACTAATTCATACTTAAGCGAGAAAACTATAATTTAGTTAATTTATTTTATTACAAATCATAAAATCATACCAAGTCTATCTTAATAAAATATTATCAAAATATTATCAACCCCCCCCAAAAATGTATATTCATTATTTCCTAGGTTTCTAAATATTTTATTATTATATTGTATTATCTAACCATTGATAAAAAAAGATCCAAAACTTCATAAAATTGTTTATCTTCTTGTTCTCTAATTTCAAATGTCAATCTACTCATTTCAGCACATTCCAATATTTTCTTAATAATTTCTTCTTCTAATGGTATTTTCTCATTCTTCCAATTTTTAGCAAATACAATCCTAGCCGCTGTTAATACATTTACAATCAAATACTTTAAGTTTTTATTATATGTATCAGGTAAGATTCCCAATAAAAAAATCTCTGGTTTCAAATCTATATGTTTCTTTGTCATTTTTTCCAACCATATGCGAATTCTAGTCCAGTATTTCCTGGCCTCCTCACAAGTCCACCACATATGGTAATATGAACCAGGAATCTGATGACATTTCCAGCATTTTTCAGATTTGTTCTTGAACATTCTTGCAATTCTTGTCGGGGGAAAGTGCCACCTATAAAACATCTTATACAAATTTTCTTTATATGCTGTTGACATTGTCATTTTGTAATTTTGAGACCACAATTTTTGCCATTTCTCTAAATCAATCCCATATCCAAAATTCTTCCCCCAAGCAATCATTGTTTCTTTAACTTGTTCTTCCTCTAATTTAATTTCCAACAAATAATTATATAATTTTTTGATCACTTTTTCATCAGTACCTGTCAAAATCCTATCTAAATCAGTCAATTTATCATAGAATCCTTCCATTTTAGAATCTTTAAGATACCTTGAATGTATTTGCACATATGAAAACCAATTCATCTTTATGCCTTGTTCTTCTAAATTTTGCATCGTTTTAAGTTCACCCTTTTCATCTAGTAATTCCCCATATCTAACTGTTTGTTCCTTCTTATAGGTTATAGGATAAAAAAAGCTTCAATAGTTGATAACCAAACTGGGATTTTTAAATAATATTGTTTCTTAATTTTCTCCCAATTCAACCATAACGATTCCCGTATATAATGCCTTCTAAAGTAACCCTGTGATTTAGTTCCCTTATACCATAAAAAAGCATGCCAACCCAATAATAAATCATGTCCTTCTAATGCCAACAATCTAGTCTTTCTTAACGTTATCCATTCTTTAGCCCACATTAAGTTTGCAGCTTGATAATACAACTCCCAATTAGGAAGGCCAAATCCTCCTCTAATTCTAGCATCCTGTAAGAGTTTTAATTTTATTCTCGCTTTCTTACCTTGCCATATATACTTCAACACAATTTTATTTAGTTCTTCAAAGTAATCCTTACCTAACCTAATTGGTATTGTTTGGAACAAATATAAAATTCTGGGTAAAATATTCATCTTAATTGTTGAAATTCTACCTATCAATGACAATTGTAGGTTTTCCCATTTTTTCAGATCAGATGCTATCTGCTGTTTAAGTTTAATATAGTTATTCTCTTTCAGTGTAGTACATCTTGACGTCAAATATATCCCCAAATATTTAACTTTGTTCGTAACTTGAATTTTCAATAGGTCTGCCAGCCCTTCTCTTTGTCTTAACATAATGTTCTTTGTCAGAATCTTTGTTTTGTCTTTATTTATTTTCAAGCCAGCCATCTCACCATACATCTCTATCTTTTCCAATAGTTTTAAAGCTGTCTCTAGAGGATCTTCCAAAATAAAAACCAAGTCGTCTGCAAAGGCTTGCAATTTAAATTCCTCCTTTTTAACTTTCATTCCTTTTATGTTTGTATCCTCTCTAATATTTCTATTTAACACTTCCAAAGTCAATATAAATAACAAAGGAGATAATGGGCATCCTTGTCTTGTACCTTTTTTTAATATTGATAGAATCTGTAAATTCTCCATCTATCATTACTTTTGCCATTTGCTTATAATATATGGCTTCTATTGCTTGGATAAATTTTCTAGCAAAGCCCATCTGTTCCAGTAATAATAACATAAATCTCCAATTCACATTATCAAATGCCTTTTGGGCATCTAAGAATATCAAAGCCATTTGTTTTTCAGGGTGCGCCTCATAATATTCCAATGTGTCCAGGATTACCCTCATATTGTCTTTAATTTGTCTCTTTGGTAAAAATCCATTCTGATCAGGGTGAATAAAGTTGTTTAAGTATTTTTTAAGCCTCTCTGCCAAGATTGAAGCAAAGATTTTATAATCTACATTCAATAAGGAAATAGGTCTATAGTTCTTGATTTGTAATGGGTCAATCCCTTCTTTTGGGATAAGTGTAATATAAGCTTCTGACCATGTTTTAGGTATTTTCTTGTTTATCATAACTTCATTCATGACTTCTAACAGTGAAGTGCTCAACGATTCTTGTAATGTTTTATAAAATTCTGCCGGGATACCATCTGGTCCTGGTGCTTTTCCATTGTTCTGTCTGTTAAGTGCTTCGGTTAGTTCCATCATTGTTATAGCACTTTCTAACATTTTCCCAGTTTCATCAGGTATCTTAGGTAGGTTAGCATTTTGTAAATACTGTTTAATTTTTTCCTCATCAAGATCCTCCTGTTTATATAATTGTCCATAGAAGTCTCGAATGATTGCCTTTTTCTCTTTATTACCATAACAAATTTGACCTTGATCGTCTATTAACTGTAATATTTTCCTTGATTCTTTCTCTTTTCTCAATTTATATGCTAACCATCTACCTGGCCTATTTGCATCTTCAAAATAGTTCTGTTTAGCACTTCTAATTTTTTTTGTGCCAGTTCTTCTTTCTCTACTTGATCCATTTTATGTTTGATTATATCCATTTTGAGTTTAATATCTTTTTTCTGTGGCGTTTTCTGTAATTCTTTTTCCAGTTTTTTATGGTCATCTTCTAGAGCTTTAATCATTTGCCTCTTCTTAATGTTCTTTTTCTTTGTATAGTCTATTATTAATCCTCTTGCATATGCCTTCATTGTATCCCAAACATTCTGTATTGAAGTATCTTCTTTTTTGTTTTCATTAAAGAAGAAGGCCAATTCTTTTTTCATCCATTGTGTAGTTTTTTTCCTTTAAAATAGTATTGTTTAATGTCCATCTAGATCTTCTTTTTTGTCCTTTCCATTTAATTGTCATTGGATTATGGTCTGCCCATGTGCTTGTTTCAATATTTATTTCTTGAATATTGGATAATAATTCTGTTGATGTCCAAATCATATCTATTCTGGACCATGATAAATGTCTATTGGAATAAAAAGTATATTGTTGAATTTTAGCATTTCTTTCTCTCCATATATCTTTTAAGTTTAATTCATCTGTCATTTTAAAAAAGGATTTAGGGAGAGTCTTCCTATTTTGTCGTGTTGCTTTTGCTGTATAGTCCAGCAAAATTATTGTCTACAATTCCATTGAAATCTCCCATCATAAGTATATTAACATAGTCCAGTTCAATTATTTTCATGTGTAATTTTTTATAGAATTCTTCTTGTTTATCATTCGGGGCATAAATTGCAACCAAGAGCGTTTTTGTATTATTATCCACTGTTTCAACCATTAATACACTTTCGTCTTCATCAGTATAAATCAGTTTTGCTGGAATGGTTTCTCTAATGTACAAAACCACTCCTCTTTACTTACAGTGAGTCAGAGAAGTAAATATTTTCCCTAATTTTGATCGTGCCAGTAATTGTTCGTGTTGTTTTTTAATGTGTACTTCTTGTAGACAAATTATATCAAATTTTAGCTTCTCTAATTTGTGAAAAGTTTTTCTTCTTTTGGTAGCTGAATTCCGTCCATTTATATTCATGGAAATCAGTTTTTTTTCCTCCATGGTTATGCTTTATATTTAGGTCTAACAGCTCTCGTGGATCTTACTTCACGTTGTTCTTTGGTCTCCACTTGTCCACCTATTGCGCCTTCTTCTTTTCCCGTTCCCATTTGGTCCTCTTCAAATTCAGTTAAAATGTTCTCTTTTTCTATCTCCATTTCTCTTCTTTCGAAAAATTCCTTGTAGAATATTTCTGCTTTCTCAATTGAATCAATTCTGTGTCTCTGTTCTTGCCATGTAAACATTAATCCTTCTGGAATCAGCCATCTATAATTCACCTCTTTTTTCAATAGTATTTTAGTCAAAAATCGATATTCTCTTCTGATCTCTCTCACTTTTCTAGGTACTTGTTTTAAGACCACAATCTCTTTGTCTTTGTATTTCAACACCTTCTCTCTTGCCACTTGTAATATTTGGGTTTTAATAGTTTTTTTGGTGAATCTGACATGAACCTCTCTTGGTAATTGGTTCCTCATCGCATATCTTGTGAAGACTCGATATATCTCATCTACTCCATCCATCATCTTTTCCTCTGTTATTTCCAAGGCTCCAGCCAAGATTTCAATCATTACTGCAGCCAAATTTTGTCCTTTTTCTTCCTCAATATTTTGGAATCTAAGGTAAAATTCTGACCTGTCCATCTCCCACTTCAACATCCCACTTTTTTCTTGTTCAACCATTGTTAATCTGCTATCAATATTTCCAATTGTGTCATCTCTTTGCTTATCTTTCTCTTCTATTTTTTGGATTCTCTCATCATGTTTCACCATCATTTGTTGAACATTTTCAAATTTTTCATCAATCTTCCCAATTCTTTGGTCAATACTCTCCATTCTTTGTTCCATACTCATTTTTAGTTCTTGTATTCCTTGCATAACCGTCATTAAATCCACTTGTGCTTTATCTTGCTTCGCTATTATTGAAAGTCGTCCTCCAGTTGATGGGGAGACAGGAGCAGAACTTGAAATGCCCAAAGGTAAAATTTTCTTACTCATTCCGTGGCTCAGAGTCTTCCAGCTCTTTTAATCCAATTAATAAGGTAGCCAATTGTAATCCAATTAGGAAAAAAGAAAACACCAAAAAGAAAAAAAAAACCAGTAAAAAGTAAAAAGCCCAAAATTAGAAAAGAGAAATTCTTCAGGTTCTTCAAGACCTTAATCCAGTTGTGAAATACTCAGTTATAATTCAAAAGTAAAAATTAAAAATAAAGAGAAAAAAAGACAAAATAAAACCCAACAATATTAAACAATAATAAGCAAAGAAAAAAAAAAAGGAGTTCTTCAGGTTCTTCCCACCTTAATCCTATTAAAAGACCTCAAAAAATGCAAAATAGCCATAAAAATAAGTCAAAAGTAGAAATAAACAGGCAAATATCCCAATAAAAAAAAATAAAAATGAAAAACAAATATTCTGAGGCTTCTCCTTTAAAAAAAAAAGGTAAAATAAAAAATAAGTATACCAATATTACAAAATATTGTGGGGTTAGAGGGGAGGGATAAACCAGTTAATAAAAAAAAAATGAAAGCACACACTGCCTTTTATTTATCCAAGGCTCTTATTTGGCTTCTCCACAAATTTCAAGGCCAAGCTTCAAATATTCAATTGATAATAGAAGTCCCAAAGAGCACCTGTATAAACATCCTCCAGTGCTCTTCCCTCTATCTTATCACTTCCAGTAGCCTTGAAAAGAATTTTTTTCCCAGCTCTCAACTTCAAATAAAATATTTTCAAGCCTCTAGTTGGCAGTGTTGCAAAATTTCTTAGAACCTCTCCCCCTTCTTTCCCCCTAAAAAAGCCTTAAAAAAAAGAAAAAGTGTATATATATATTTATGTATATTCTTAAAAAAAGATACTAAAGGGAGCCTCTATTTTATATAATATAAACAGTCAAAAAGGGGGAAAGAAAGCAAGTAAATATAAAAGAAAAAACCAGTCTGATTAACTAGATCGCAATAGAAATTCAATGAAGAGGAAAAAAAAAAGTAAAAATAAAAAGCCAAGCCTCCCTTTGACATTCTTAAAGAAAAAATCGCCGCAAAGTCAAATTTTGTCAAGAATTTTACAGATTTCTTCTCATTTTAGGGTGTCCTTAAGTCCCAAGTAAAAAAAAAGAATCCTCACCAGCCGATACACTTTCTCTTTCTGTCTCTTCCTTCCGGAGCTGTCCCAACTTCAGCAGCTTAATGGCTGCCTCTCCGCCGATGGTAAAAGGGCTTCTTCTGGATCAACCAGGAACTTGCGATGTCCCTGGGATCTACAGAATGCGCCCCTTACTGTCACCGTCTCTACGGAATGGTTTAGGTCCGTTAGGACCGACCAGGAGCAGAGATATCAGCTGCGATCTTGGAGCCCCGAGATTGCAGCTGTATCGCAGCGACGAAGCTCCGCCTTCTTCTGCCACGCAAAATTCTAACTGTAGAGTGTCAGGGCTCCAACAACTTCTTCCTTATTCAAATCAAAAGTCTCTAACCACATCTCAGAAAAAGTAAATTGGTTTATTAGAAATTGCCATGTTGGCGTGTGGCTGGGTGCAGCTGATACTAAAACACATCATACATTTCCCTCATGACCCTGGTCTTTCCCTCATCCCATGGATGTGACTTCTCCAATGGGATACATCCATCTCCAAGAGTCATCCATCATGCTCTCCAATAACTTTTTTATGCTTCAACAACTTTGGGCTGCCGAGGTGATTATCTAGGCATTTCAAGAATGCCTTGTTGTCCCACACTCCCTTTTTCTGGCAGCTAAAAAGACCAAAGGAGTATTTTTTTAGTTGACATTCAGCTCCCCTCACTTCCTGAAGGTGACCTGTATAACCCAAAAAGAAAACAAATTTATTACAGGTATAGAACTTACAGTTGCAAACCTCCCCCAGGTTTGGTTGGGTTTTCTGGATGGAACCTCGTCACAAGGCAATTAGCTTGGACGTTCCTACTCTACCCAGGATGTCTCTGATAAAGGGTAGCCCTTCCACTTGATTAGATATTGGAGTTGTCTCCTGTGCTAACTCAGATCGAGGATTCGCTGCACCTCATAATGAGTTTGGCCTCCTATGACACGGGGTCTGGGGGTCCACGAGGTGGTGGCCTCAGGGTTGATCCCACCACAGGTTTTAAGAGGCTACTATGGAATACCGGGTGTATTTTCCCTAACAGTCATGGCAACTTCAGTTGCACCAATGAAGCGGGGACAGAATAGGGATGAAAGCTAATACTTCATATAATTAAAATATTATCAGAATACCATATAGAACATCATTCTATTACTGGTAGCGAGTCATATTAAGACATATCTGTAACTTCCTGTATTCAGATTGTATTAAGGAACTAAAGCTAAGCACAGTGGCATAAACAAGGGTGGAACATGGAAATAACCGAATGGTGTAAGATAACTGGAAAATATGAAATGTGCTTGTTTTTTCCTTTTCCCTAATCCATATATAGAAATATATGATAGAAATATGTATAGTTGTCCTTATTTGGCAAATAAGTGTTAAGAATAACGCCTAAGGCTTTGCTGATGTCATATCGGGTATAAAAGTACTGTATCAGGAAGAACTGGGGGTTCAGAATTTGTCATGTTAATGGTCTGAACACTTTGCTCAAATAAAAACCTGTATTCTCCCACCTTTCGTGGTCTTGTGTCCTAATTGGAATCAAGATTAGCTGCAACATTTCTGGCATCCCAGATGGGATGCAAGGGGCCCTGAGGCCCTCTGGGGGGTCCATCCCAACTGCCAGGGTATCGGTGAGTTGAAGGGAACATCCCAGGCGCCATCGGTCCTTTGAATCCGAGGGACTTCCTCAGATTGCTGTTCTCTGGCGGCGGCAATCAACGCTCCCAAGAACCCCTGGTGATAGGTGAGATGACCAGGACATTGTCTGGCCAGCTGTGGAGGAGGAAGACGCCTGCAGGCAAGTATGAAACCTGGGGAATAATCCCTCCCTGTAAGCAGGGACGGAGGAGAGGACTGATCACCCTCTCTTAAGGTAAGGTGGGTAGAATTGTCAGGTTTGGTTGAAGTGCGAGACTACTGTGGTTCCCATTGGTGACTATGAGTGTCCAGTGCCAGTAGAAAGCAAGGGGCATCCGCAGTTCCCATCGGAGACCGTGTGCATCCAGCTCTCTGGGTCGGGCGTGGACGTGTGCAACTCCCTGGTGTGTCCGGAAAAGGAGGGACCCCATACTCTCCTCTTCAATCCCTTTCCTCATTTGTCTTGTCTGGTTACTTGGGTGGTTCATGGGTGGTGGAGAAAGCAAGCCTGTGACCCCGCTAGAGGTTATGCTGAAACATTTCAAGGAGGCATATCGGTCTCAGGAATACGGTTATAAGCGGAGTAGGTTGAAACTACGGAAATTTTTTGAGACAGAGTGGCCCACATGATATTCCCATAGCAGTACAAGTACACCGCTTAGTATTCCATTCAACTTTAGGGCATCCAGACCAGGCCCCATACATAGACGTCTGGCTTGATTTGTTGAATCACCCTCCTCCATGGCTTAGAAAGCTCAAGATGTGACACTGTAAGGCCCTATTATCATGAAATATGTCTCTTAAAAAGTTACAGAAAGCAGTACCAATCTTGCCCAGTTGCCTGGAGGAAGCGCCACACCCTCCACCATATGTGCCCCCGGGTGGGTTCGATAGTGGTTCTGAGGGTGAGGGATCATCAGGGGTATCCGGCTTTATGGTCCAATTGGATCAGTTATCCCCCTATGTGAGAAGCCCCACCAAACCACCGAAGGCTGACCGGTCGGTCCAAGCTGAACAGCCCCCACCGAAGGCTTCCACTCCGGTAGAGCCATGGCCTGACTCCCTCCCCTCTACTTCCAGGGATTCAGGGATAACACCCCCTGAGGAGCTGGCAATCCCAGGCCCCTCATGTGGGACCGAGCCGGTAGCTGCTAGGACCAGGGCAAAGACAGAACAGGCTTCTCTCATGGCTCCTCTTAGGCGGGTGAATCAACTAGCAATAAACCCCAAGAATCCTGCTGAATCAGTCACACTCTCACTATTTCAACATGTGCCCTTTACCACCTCAGACCTATTCAACTGGAAGCTACATTACGGCCCATTTAGTGAAAAGCCCACAGAGATAGCTGATTTAGTGAAAACAATAGTGGATGCCCACAACCCCAACTGGCTAGACCTCCAACAGCTTATGGGGACCCTGTTTAATCCAGAGGAAAGGGAAAAGATTAGGAATGCGGTAACCAAAATACTGAAGCCTGACGTTAGATTAAATCACTCCATTACAGAATTTATGGAGGAAAAGTACCCATCTAGTGATCCAGACTGGGATCTCTACAAGGACGAGGGAAAGGAAAAGCTCCGAGACTATCGGTTGTTGATAGTGCGAGCCATCCGACTCGCAGGGCAACCTGTAGTCAACATGTCCAAACCCTCTCTGGTGTTACAGGAACCTGCTGAGAGTCCGGAAGCATTTTATACCTGTTTGATTGATGCATACCGCATGTATACCCCTACCGACCCATTAGACCCGGAGAATGCTCGAATGCTGACTATGGCATTCATCTCCCAGAGCGCACTGGACATAAGGCGTAAATTGCAGAGACTTGAGGGAGCTCTAGGGAAACCCATGAGTGAACTCATGGAGGTGGCCAGAAAGGTCTTTGCTAATAGGGATAAGGAGGAGGAAAGGATCAAAAAATGCAATGAAAAGCCGAGCTAACGGCAGCAGCCATGATAAGGACACCAAGAGGCAGGGGACTCAACCCACCAAGGGGCAGAGGAAATAGTCTGCCGAGGGGTGGCAGGACAGAGTTAGGACGCAACCAGTGTGCCTACTGTAAGAAACAAGGACACTGGAAAGGGGAGTGTCCTGAAAGGAACAAGGTTGAAAGGCCAGAAGGCAGAGGTGGCCCTCCTCCAAGGAACCTCAGCTTTGTAGTGGAAAATGGCCTAAGAAGACCCCTGGAAAGGGGCCGGGGAAGGCAAGATAATAGGAGAGGTTTAGGGAGAGCTCCCTTAATAGGTTTGGCAGAGGTAGAAGAATGGGATTGAGGCCGACCAGGTTCAGAAAGCCTCCCAGAACCTATGGTCAGGCTAAATATTGGAGGCAAACCTGTAACTTTCCTGGTTGATACTGGAGCAACCCGGTTGGTTCTGACTCAGCCCTTGGCCCAGGCATCCCAGCAGACTATCAGCATCCAGGGTGCAACCGGAAGCATACTGCAGCGTCCCTTTCTAGAACCCCTTGTATGCACACTGAAGGGACAGGCCATAACACATCAGTTTGTATATATGCCCGACTGCCCTATTCCATTATTAGGAAGGGATCTACTGTGCAAACTTCGGGCACAGATCTCTTTAGAGGAGGATGGGACCATGAAAATGGAGTATGGGAAAGTAAACTTGTCCGTATCCCTAGAAGAGGGATGGCAGCTCATGGTCGCCAGGGACATCGGAAAGAGGGGTGAGGATAAATGGAAGCAGTTTAATATTCCTCGGTTGTGGGCAGAGGACAACCCCCCTGGCTTTGCTGACCACCACCCTCCCATGTTAGTGGAAGAAGCACCAATGAAGGTGCCTGTGAGAATCAGACAACGGGCATACCCTTTATTTTTTATTTATTTTATTTATTTGATTTGCCAATTGTTTACAAGATAATAAGTATAAATGTATACATAGTTGTGAATACATGAAATGGGTACATATAAGAAAAATAAAAGAATAAGAGAAACAATAGGACAGGGATGGTAGGCACGTTGGTGCGCTTATGCACGCCCCCTACATATACCCTAGGCATATCATGCAAGCCATCCAGGACATTATTGATCTATATTTGGAACTTCATATTCTAGTGCCTACTGAGTCACCATGGAATACCCCAATACTGCCCATCCCAAAGGGGGAAGGCCGGTTTAGGCCAGTTCAGGATTTAAGGGCCGTGAATTTTGCCACAGTGACCATCCACCCGGTGGTTCCAAATCCATATGTTATACTGGGCCTTATCCCTCAAGCTGCCACATGGTTCTCCGTTATAGATCTGAAAGACGCCTTTTTCACAATACCAATACATGAGAATAGTCAACAGCTATTTGCTTTTGAATGGGAAAACCCCACCACTGGTCGAAAGCAACAGTACACCTGGACCAGGTTGCCCCAAGGCTTTAGAAACTTGCCAACTCTTTTTGGGGCTGCCTTAGCTAAAGATTTAGAGGCATTAAGCACACCACCCCCTGATGTGGCGTTGCAATATGTAGATGACTTATTAGTTACTGGACACACTGAGGACGCTTGCTGGAGCAACACGCATGAGTTGCTGTCCCTTTTACAGGACTTGGGATATAAAGCCTCTCGGAAGAAGGCTCAGCTAGTATCACAGAAAGTTCGATACTTGGGTTATGACATAGAACAAGGAAAACGTACCCTAGGCCATGAGCGCAAGGAAGCCATATGCCAACTCCCCACACCTACAAATCGGAGGGATCTGAGAGGATTCTTGGGGGCTGCTGGGTTTTGTCGTATATGGATTCCCAACTTTAGTCTTATAGCGAAACCCTTATATAAAGCTACAAAAGGAGCTGATAGAGAGCCGTTACAATGGGGAAAGCAGGAAGAAGCTAGCTTCCAATCACTTAAGCAGGCTTCATTACAAGCCCCTAGTCTAGGCCTCCCGGACTTGGAAAAACCATTTCAGTTGTTCGTGGATACTACACAAAATGTAGTGGTGGGTGTCCTCACCCAAACTATAGGAACATGGCACCGCCCTGTAGCATAGCTTTCCAAGCAACTTGATAATGTTGCAAAGGGGTGGCCTGCCTGCCTCAAGGCGGTGGCTGGGACGGCCATTTTAACTCAAGAAGCCAGTAAATTAACATTTGGACAACACCTAGATATCTACACCCCCCATGCCCTAAAATCTGTACTGGAAACAAAGGGCCACTTGTGGTTAACTAACCCTCCAATGTTGAAATACCAAGGACTTGTTAGGGATAACATTGTTTACCCTAACTGGTTTGGGTAAAAATAATAAATATGGTATCATGGTTTGTTAGTTAAAGTGTGTGTAACTTTAACAGCAAGAATGTAATTAAGGGTGTGGTTGTAAAAGCACTATATATGAAGCGAGGCAAATGCAGCTCTCTCTCTCTCTGGATTACTGATCACTAATTACTGGATGGATTGATGACTACGTTCTTGTAGGAGTGTTGATTTTTCTCAACGGAGAGAAGATAAGATTGGACTGATTTATTGTAAGTGTACCAGTACATTGGCTATTCAACACGGACTTTGCAAATAGAGTATCCCCAACAAGACTTGACTGAATTGATATATGACTAATGGACCGTTTATTTTGACTATGCTATAATTCTTAAATGGAATAAACTATATTTTTGATAGCACAAAGCGTATCTGTATTTTTACTGCGTGTTAACTAGAAAACTTATCTCACACATTTACCTGTCTTCCTATCTGACTTCGCTGCACGTTCTGTTTAGTTTGTTTTCCTAAACACCCGTTGGGGAATCCAGGCATAACAGGGCTCATCACTCATAACCCTCTGATTAACATCATCCAATCCCCCTCATTGAATCCTGCCACGCTACTGCCTGAACCCAATACTGAACTTATTCACGATTGTATCCATACAATAGAGGAAACATATGCTAGCCACCCAGACATGACAGATATACCTCTCCCTACTCCAGATTACACCTTATTCACAGATGGCACTAGCTACCTACAGGAGGGAATAAGAAAGGCAGTAGTTACTCTAGATGATGTATGGGAAGCAGAGCCCCTTCCACCTGGGACAAGTGCACAGCTGGCAGAATTACATGCACTAACCAGAGCCCTAGAGATGGCCAAAGGGCTAAGAGTGAACATTTATACAGACTCAAAGTATGCTTTCTTCACGGTTCAAGTCCATGGGGCCTTATATAAGGAAAGATGACTTATCATCGCAGGAGGCAGGGATATTAAATATGGTTCCCAAATAATACGTCACCTAGAAAGCGTATGGGCCCCACAGGAGGTAGCAGTCATGCACTGCCGGGGACACCAAAAGGTAGTCACAGACATACAAAAGGGAAATGAGAAGGCAGATAGACTAGCAAAATGAAGCTGCCCAAAAGGTACCCACCTCCACAGAAAAGTACCTCGCTATTTGGGAGCCAACCTATCACCACCGACCCCACTACTCTAAGGATGACATGGCCCAGATTGAGGCACTTGTGGCACACCTATAGGGGGATTGGTGGATCCTACCTGATAATAGGGTTTTTATACCCGCACATATGGACTGGGATATCATGCACCAAATACACCGACAGCTGCACTTAGGGAAGACGGCTCTGACAAAGGTGCTGAAAAGGGAATTATACATAAACAAAATAAGTAGTATAGCAGCCAATGTATGTGCCCGGTGTGAGGTTTGTGCAGCTAATAACCCCCGACAAGGTCCGCAACCACCCCCAGGCCACCAACCGAGAGGCTGCTACCCATTCGATTCCTTAATGGTTGATTTCACTGATATGCCTTGCTGTGGCCCTTACAATGCGCTATTAGTTATTGTGTGCACATATACAGGGTGGCCTGAGTGCATACCAACATGCACCAAAAAGGCCAGTGAAGTCGCAAGGGCATTACTCCACATTGTAATCCCTAGGTATGGGCTACCCTCTAGAATCTCATCTGATAATGGCCCTGAGTTTATTCACAAAGTGACTCAGCAATTAGCTAGGGTATTGGGTATCAACTGGAAACTTCATTGCAGCTTTCACGCTCCCTTTGGTGGCAGGGTAGAGCAGACTAATAGAACTATTAAGGAAAAACTTGCTAAAATATGTCAGGAAACTCATCTCAAGTGGACAGATGCTCTGAGTATAGCTTTAGTTGCCGTAAGGTGTGCACCTCGGAAGGATGTCTAGATCTCCCCATTCAAATTGCTATATGGGCGAGTCCCTAATCTGGTCCGCTTAAATATTCAAAAGGATGTGCTGATATCCGACACTGTTAGGTTTAAACAATTAAAGGCCCTTAATGATGTAGTCCACAAGTTGCAACAATATGTGTTAACTTGTAAACCCCATATATTGGTAACCACATAACATCTGCCCGGGACAAGAGGTCTGGGTAAAAGATTGGAAACGGGAAACTTTAAGTCCAAAATGGAAAGGGCCCTATACTGTAGTTATGTGCTCTCCCCTTGCTGTTAAGGTAGCTGAAATAAAATCGTGGATTCACTGGTCCCGAGTTAAATTAGCAGCACCTACCCATTGGGAAGTTGAATCCCGCTCGGATTCTCCATTTAGAATAATTCTGCGAAAAGTGAAGAGGAATATCTCCCCTAGTGGTGACACACCAGAAGCTGTCCCTCTACCTACGGGAGACGAAGAGGAAACGGTCTCCCCTTGTGGTGATGCCCCGGAAGCCGACCCTCTACCAACGGGAGACAAAGACCAAGAGACCCCTGTAGACGTTACCCTGGAAGCTAACACCCGACACACGGGTCTCCCTTGGAAGCTTAGGTCTCGAGTCAAAAGCAGGGACTAGTCATCTACGGGAAGGGGGGATTGGTGAGAACAGGCTGACACCTCAAAATGGAAACAAATCAAAGACTGAGAGAAACGGCATGTATCCGCAGGGGACTTATGCCCTCTGTCTGGATCGTGACCATCTTATTGGTAATCAGTGTTGTCCTCAACTCCCTATACCTGTATGGTGTATTGGTAAGGAAGGACAGTAAGGAAACTCCCCTAGATGTAAAAGAGGTGGAGGAATGGTGCTCACCCGACCCTTCTGAAGATACAGAGCCCCCCTACATAGATGATGGAAAAGAGATTAGACCATGTAATATGTGTTTTATGGTACTATCTACTGGGAAACATTTCATTTACAGTGTAACTAGGGATCCGAATTGTTCCACTACCAACCTTCCCCAATGTGAGTATGAGGGGACAAGATACTGGCAATGTGTGTACAACAATACCATATTGTGCCACATTCTCCGCACCCCCTGGGTACCCATAAGACACGTTCGGTTCCCTCGTGCTTCTGGCCACATTTTGCAAAATGAGAAAAATCCCGCTTGTGAAAAGTGCTTGGATGACAAGGGGACATTGTCTGCATACATCGGAAAGCCGCCCTCATGCGGTAATTTTAACATAACATCTAACTGTTATTACCTCTTACATACAAAACAGGGAGGTACACAGAACACACTAGTCCATCAATGCTCGGGGGTTCATGGTATACAACGTTATACAGAGGCTCCACAGGATGACCCAGCTCTTAATTCCGGTTCATGCTCCCAGTGTAAAGATGGCAAAGGAGGCCTTACATATGTAATAGGTAAACCAGCCTCCTGTACGGATTTCACTCTGCCCCAGTGTAAACACTCAACCTGGGGCCCTCCTACTTCCTGCAATGGCACTAAGTGTACGGGTATAATTAAGGTTACCACCTTTGTTAAACAGTGCCGAGGCAGGGAGGGTCTCCTCTGCTATACCGACGTCGAGGCCGTACCCACTAATGTCTGGAGGAACCCTAGATGGCACCCCACTGTTCTGCCACCTAGGGCACCACAGCCGGCTAAACCACAGGGCCCTTGTTAGGGATAACATTGTTTACCCTAACTAGTTTGGGTAAAAATAATAAATATGGTATCATGGTTTGTTAGTTAAAGCGTGTGTAACTTTAACTGCAAGAATATAATTATGGGTGTGGTTGTAAAAGCACTATATAAGAAGTGAGGCAATTGCAGCTCGCTCTCTCTGGCTTACTGATCCCTAATTACTGAATGGATTGATGACTGCGTTCTTGC
The DNA here is from genome assembly GCF_049901735.1 of Notechis scutatus. NCBI lineage: Eukaryota > Metazoa > Chordata > Lepidosauria > Squamata > Elapidae > Notechis > Notechis scutatus. The sequence continues at coordinate 15,808,751 of NC_142010.1, read as the reverse complement.
TGGAACGGGGAGAGAAAAAGGAGTGTTGATTTTTCTCAACGGAGAGAAAATAAAGATTGGACTGATTTATTGTAAGTGAACTGACATTGGCTATTCAACACGGACTTTGCAAATAGAGTATCCCCGACAAGAATTGACTGAAATTGATATATGACTAATGGACCGTTATTTTGACTATGCTATAATTCTTAAATGGAATAAACTATATTTTTGATAGCACAAGCGTATCTGTATTTTTACTGCGTGTTAACTAAAAAACTTATCTCACACATTTTCCTGTCTTCCTATCTGACTTCACTGCACATTCTGTTTAGTTTGTTTTCCTTAACACCCGTTGTGGAATCCAGGCTTAACAGCCCTGGTAGGACCAACAAAGGGCTGCCCACAAGGACAGCCAGGGTCCCGTCTAACACGAATCTGTTGCGTCCCAATAATTGCACTGTGTGTGTCAAGGTTGCCTTAAAAGGTAAAGTCATCACCACTACCCTAGTGTATCATACCCACTATACTTGTACCAGAACACCCACCCCTTGCTGTTATAATGGAACCTGGTATTCAATCTGCCCGCAAAAGAATGAATGTTATGATCCTAAGGTAAAACCGGCCCAGACCTGGTTGGTGGCCAGAAGTCGGGGAGATCAAAATGGCCCAATAATTACTCAGACACGGATTCTGACACCTAGTAGCCCAGGCACCATTCTGTTTGATGTCTGTAAGGTGGCCCAATGGCCCACCTCCTGTGGGACCACCTTGTCCTGGCACAGAACATATTCCCAATCTGATGTTTATATTTGCCCATACCAATACCCTGGAGAGAGGGGAAAATGGGACTGCAGCAGCAATGTAGGTGAAAGGTTCTGCCCATATTGGAGTTGTGTCCTTTGGGCCACATATACAAACTCGGGAAGAGGAACCCATCTCCACATATCGCGGGCGCTTCAAACAAAGGACTGCACAATTTATAACTGTAATTGGGTCAATATCACTATACCTAATCCCCAAACCTGGATTTCAAAATATGGCCCGACTCTGGGTATTAGATTATATGCGAAGGGAACTGACCCTGGGGGCATCATCCACCTATCTATAGAAACTAGACTACTTGCCTCCAATGCACACTCCAAGTATTTTTCTGAGTTTTGGCAAGAGGTGGACATAGAGTTTCAGCCTTCACATGAGGCACGCAACCTCTTTCTTGAATTAGCATCCACTATAGCTCGTACCTTTAATGTTACAAACTGTTATGTATGCGGTGGAACCAAAATAGGGGATCAGTGGCCCTGGGTAGCACAAGTATGGAACTATTCCATTGCTTACAACTTATCAGCCATGCCAGTACATCAGCCACTCTCCAGGTGGGAGTTGACTAATCCCATCATTGCACAGTGGTGCTTGGCTAATACACAGGGAACAGGTCCTGTGGTAGGGGAAACTGAATGCTTGGAGGTTCATGAATGGAATCAGTCTACAAAATCCTGGAGTTATTGGCCTAATAAAACTCATCATTTCTGGGCCAATTTTACACTGCAAAGCATGACTGACGCCCCGCCTGGGGTACATTGGATATGTGGAGATGTGGCCTATAGCTCCCTCCATCCTAATTGGAGAGGAGCATGCACCTTGGGCATTATTAACCCCTCCTTCTTTATGCTACCTTTAAATATACCCCAAGTAATGAATTCTAATCAATGGCAGAGTAGGAGACTACAGGCAGACTACAAAATAGGGGACTGGGCGGATGATGATTGGCCCCCTGAACGTATTATTCATTTTTAGGGCCGGCTATGTGGGCCGCTGACAGCACTTGGGGGTACCGTACCCCAATTTACATGCTTAATCAAATCATTAGGCTCCAAGAGGTTGTTGAGCTTATTGCCAATGAAACAGCTCAATATTTGTGTACCTTAGCTGTCCAGCAACAGAAATTTAGGGATGCAATATATCAAAATGGCCTGGCTCTGGACTATCTTTTGGCCGTGGGCGGGGGGTATGTGGGAAATTCAATTTCTCTAATTGTTGCTTAGAGTTTGATGATGTAGGCGAAATTATTGAGCAATGGGCCAGACGTATAGAAAATCTTGCCCATGTTCCTGTACAAAAATGGAGTGGATTGGATCTTGGTGAAATATTTGGAACCTGGTTCCCCAAATTGCCTGGCCTTCAGGCGATTGTTGCTCTCGTGGGCCTAATTGCCGCTGGGTGTGTAATCTTACCCTGTATTCTTCCTATTTTCGTGAAGACTATTTTCAATAGTCTCTCTCTGTTGGTGGAAAAATAATCTACTGAAAAAGCTATGGCTCTTTGGGTAAATGATCAGGTAAATACCTATGAGGAGCTTATCCCTCTGTGTGAAACTGCACAGTAATCTATTGATTAATGTAAAGTTTCAAAGGGGGAATGAAGGGGGACAGAACAGGGACGAAAGCTAATACTTCATATAATTAAAATATTATCAGAATACCATATAGAACATCATTCTATTACTGGTAGCAAGTCATATTAAGACATATCTATAACTTCCTATATTCAGTCTGTATTTTTTTTTTGAAACAAATTTTATTGATTTTAAAGACAAACAAACCATCATTAACCATTAAATACATAAAACCTCTTTCCATTATTAATTTTACAAGTCAAGTAAAATATTATTTTATACAACATAATTCTGTTTTACACCATTTCAATATGGACATATAGATATCTCTTAACAAATTTCTCATTATTTCTCTTTTCGTATTCAATTTCATTATTATTATTATTATTTTTCTATATTTATCCAGTTTATAATCATCATCTACATTTCTCTCTGACTTGATTACCATTATTCTCATCCAACATTCCTCCGAGGTTTTATTAATTCTCAAACAAAACACACAAAACACAAAAATATAAAACTTCTTTTAAGAAAGTAGTTTGGCCCCAGATTACCTCTCTTTGTATGGACTTCAATTAAATTCGTGCTCATCTTATATACCATTACCTATCTTATTTACCATTCTATATCTTCTATATAACTTCTCCCGCTTTTCACGCTTCTTATTTCTATTTTATTTAATTCATTTTAATTTAAATCATTGTATTTATATTTATTGTCCATTCTTTCCAAATTATCCATTTATCTCATTCCCTACAGTAAGAAAAAAAAGGATTTATCCTGAAATCACTGATCAGAGTGTGATGCCTTTCTATCCTCCCCCTAAATTAATATTTAAAATAACGCCTAGTACCCAATCTGATTCTGCTTAGTACATTCTACCTGCTAACCTTTAAAAAGAGAAAAAAAATAAGTCCATAATAATTAATATAATTAAATAATAAATCTAAATGTTAAATCTTATAACATTCCAATTGTCTATTTCAAAGGACAAGTGCTACAATAATGAGTTTATAATAAAATCAAAACAATAGTCAATTAAACTTTTTAATTAAACTCAGTATTTTAAACATTCCTTTTAATATTTTGTTAAATTTTAAAATCTGTCATTACTAAACATTTCAATATTTTGGTCTTTTATTAATTCTTATAACATTCTAGTTTTCTATTTCTAATACAAGTACTACAATACTGTCGCGTCGAGCGACCGGTCTGTTGTTTCGATCTTCTGGCTTGCTGCTGAATCCCTTTCAGAAAGCAATTTAATGAGACCCGCAAAGGGTGAAGTTTAGCGGAGCCCTCGCCAAGGTGAGTGCTGGCTAACAAAGAAAAAAGACACGAAACAAAAGATTTCTTCAGGTGAGGCAGCACATTGCCTGGGGCAGATGGAATTGTCCCGGCTGCGCCTGGAGACAGATGGGATTGTTCAGGCAGCCCCGATTGCTTTGCGCTGTCCCCTTTTATTGTACTGAATCAAAAGAGGGGGTGTGAGAGGGATTGCAGGAAGACAAAGAAGTTACAAAGTTAATCTTTGAGACCAGGCTACGTGATACAAGTAACGAACTTTGTGACTGATAAACATGTTTTTACTGAATACACATCTTTTATCTGACACAGACCTCTGTGAAGTTCTTTTATCAGCTCCTTTCCTGTCAGCTTAGTGAACTTTGCTCTGAGAGGTATCGTGTTAAGCAAGATTTGTTATATGGAAAATACCAAGACAGAATAGCTAAGGCAGAATAGCCACAATTCCTCCTTTCTTTATTTTTTGTGCTCAAGATTCTAGGTAGAGTCCTTTCTCCTCTTGAGTAGTCCCACAAGGTGGCAACAAACCCTTCGGGTTTGCTGGTGCCTTGCAGAACCAACTCATACGAGGAAAAGTCCTCATCCCCCAAATCATGGCTTGGCAGAGTTAATAAAACTTCTTTAGAGAAAAGAGGTTATTAGTGTCTATTTCTTCCTCTGACTCTTGGTCAGAGTACCATTCCAGCAAAGGTTTTTTTGACAAGGTCTTGAT